>NC_074675.1:6629179-6724179 GCF_029448725.1 Salvelinus fontinalis
TTCTATTCTTTGTGTGGGTGAATATGGACTCCCATGTTGTTTCTATTCTTTGTGTGGGTGAATATGGACTCCCATGTTGTTTCTATTCTTTGTGTGGGTGAATATGGACTCCCATGTTGTTTCTATTCTTTGTGTGGGTGAATATGGACTCCCATGTTGTTTCTATTCTTTGTGTGGGTGAATATGGACTCCCATGTTGTTTCTATTCTTTGTGTGGGTGAATATGGACTCCCATGCTGTTTCTATTCTTTGTGTGGGTGAATATGGACTCCCATGTTGTTTCTATTCTTTGTGTGGGTGAATATGGACTCCCATGTTGTTTCTATTCTTTGTGTGGGTGAATATGGACTCCCATGTTGTTTCTAGTCTTTGTGTGGGTGAATATGGACTCCCATGTTGTTTCTATTCTTTGTGTGGGTGAATATGGACTCCCATGCTGTTTCTATTCTTTGTGTGGGTGAATATGGACTCCCATGTTGTTTCTATTCTTTGTGTGGGTGAATATGGACTCCCATGTTGTTTCTATTCTTTGTGTGGGTGAATATGGACTCCCATGTTGTTTCTATTCTTTGTGTGGGTGAATATGGACTCCCATTCTGTTTCTATTCTTTGTGTGGGTGAATATGGACTCCCATGCTGTTTCTATTCTTTGTGTGGGTGAATATGGACTCCCATGTTGTTTCTGTTCTTTGTGTGGGTGAATATGGGCTCCCATTCTGTTTCTATTCTCTGTGTGGGTGAATATGGACTCCCATGCTGTTTCTAGTCTTTGTGTGGGTGAATATGGACTCCCATGCTGTTTCTAGTCTTTGTGTGGGTGAATATGGACTCCCATGCTGTTTCTATTCTTTGTGTGGGTGAATATGGACTCCCATGTTGTTTCTATTCTTTGTGTGGGTGAATATGGACTCCCATGTTGTTTCTATTCTTTGTGTGGGTGAATATGGACTCCCATGTTGTTTCTATTCTTTGTGTGGGTGAATATGGACTCCCATGTTGTTTCTAGTCTTTGTGTGGGTGAATATGGACTCCCATGTTGTTTCTAGTCTTTGTGTGGGTGAATATGGACTCCCATGTTGTTTCTAGTCTTTGTGTGGGTGAATATGGACTCCCATGCTGTTTAGGTTTCCAGAATATGACCAAGAAAGGATTCTGTTCCAGAGGCCTCTGTCAACTCAAGGCACCTGGACTCAGTGAAGGTTAGGAGTGTTGCAGCCGATTCCATCTCTTTGCTGACCGTTCTTCTATCTTTTGATAGTTCCAGTATCATTGATATTCCTACAGTCTTCTGTATCTGGTAGCGATATAATTTACAGAGAGCCCATTCTGAACCCTGTGTGTCTCTGCGTTGACACATTGAATGTCTCTATGTTTGTACTGCAAGTATATTGTAATTGATGTGTATATAGGTACATTGTAATTGATGTGTATATAGGTATAGTGTAATTGATGTGTATATAGGTATAGTGTAATTGATGTGTATATAGGTATAGTGTAATTGATGTGTATATAGGTATAGTGTAATTGATGTTTATATACGTATAGTGTAATTGATGTGTATATAGGCACATTGTAATTGATGTGTATATAGATATGAATAGTGTAATTGATGTGTATATAGGTATAGTGTAATTGATGTGTATATAGATATAGTGTAATTGATGTGTATTTAGGTATATTGTAATTGATGTGTATTTAGATATGAATAGTGTCATTTATTTTTATATAGATACTGTACATTCGGAAAGTATTCAGACCCCTTGACTTTTTAGAAAAAAGAATTACGTTACAGCCTTATTAAAAAATGTATTAAATATTTTTTTCCCCTCATCAATCTACACACTATACCCCATAATGACAAAGCAAAAACAGGTTTATAGAAATTTTTGAGAAAAAATGTATAAATAATGTAATATCAGATTTACAGGAGTATTCAGACCCTTTACTCAGTACTTTGTTGAAGCACCTTTGGCAGCAATTACAGCCTCAAGTCTTCTTGGGTATGACGCTACAAGCTAGCACGCCTGTATTTGGGGAGTTCTCTGCAGATCCTCTCAAGCTCTGCCAGGTTGGATGGGGATCATTGCGGCACAGCTATTTTCAGGTCTCTCCAGAGGTGTTCGATCGGGTTCAAGTCCGGGCTCTGGCTGGGCCACTCAAGGACATTCTGAGACTTGTCCCGAAGCCAGTCCTGCGTTGTCTTGGCTGTGTGCTTAGCATCGTTGTCCTGTTGGAAGGTGAACCTTCACCCCAGTCTAGGGTCCTGAGCGCTCTGGAGCAGGTTTTCATCAAGGATCTCTCTGTACTTTGCTCCGTTCATCTTTCCCTCGATCCAGCCCATGCTGTGGAAAAATATCCCCACAGCATGATGCTGCCACCACCATGCTTCACCGTAGGGATGGTGCCAGGCTTCCTCCAGACGTGACGCTTGGCATTCAGGCCAAAGAGTTAAATCTTGGTTTCATCAGACCAGAGAATCTTGTTTCTTGAGTCTTTAGGTGTCTTTTGGCAAACTCCAAGTGCCTTTTACTAAGGAGTGGCTTCTGTCTTGCCACTCTACCATAGAGGCCTGATTGTTGGAGTGCTGCAGAGATGGTTTTCCTTCTGGAAGGTTCTCCCATCCCCGCAGAGGAACTCTAGAGCTCAGTCAGAGGGACCATCGGTTCTTGGTCACCTCCCTGACCAAGGCCCTTTTCCCCTGATTGTTCAGTTTGTCTGGGCGGCCAGCTCTAGAAAGAGTCTTGGTGGTTCTAAACTTCCTCCATTTAAGAATGATGGAGGCTACTGTGTTCTTGGGGACCTTCAACGCTGCAGACATATTCCCCAGATCTGTGCCTCGACAAAATCCTGTTTAGGAGCTCTACGGACAATTCCTTTGACCTCATGGCTTGGTTTTTGCTCTGATATGCACTGTCACCTGTGGGACCTTATATAGATAGGTGTGTGCCTTTCCAAATCATGTGCAATCAATTGAATTTACCACAGGTGGACTCCAATCAAGTTGTAGAAACATCTCAAGGATGATCAATGGAAACAGGAAGCACCTGAACTCAATTACGAGTCTCATAGCAAAAGGTCTGAATACTTATGTAAATACAATATTTCTGTTTTTTATTTAAAATAAATTACCAAACATTTCTAAAAGCCTGTTTTCGCTTTGTCATTATGGGGTATTATGTGTAAATTGCTGTGTAGATTGCTTTTAAATCAGTTTTAGAATAAGGGGTCAAGGGGTCTGAATACTTTCTTAGCCGTGGTATATTGGCCGTATACCACACCCCCATGTTACTGAAGGATCAGTCTAGACCACTATCTGTCATCTGTCCCTGAATGGCTGTAGGGCAGGAGCACATGTGTTGTTGCCTTGTGTCATGTGTTTCGCTCAACTAGACCACTGTCTGTCAACACACAATAACCATGTTACTGAAGGATCAGACTAGACACTGTCTGTCAACACACAATAACCATGTTACTGAAGGATCAGACTAGACCACTGTCTGTCAACACACAATAGCCATGTTACTGAAGGATCATTCTAGAACCCTGTCTGTCAACACACAATAACCATGTTACTGAAGGATCAGTCTAGACACTGTCTGTCAACACACAATAACCATGTTACTGAAGGATCAGTCTAGACACTGTCTGTCAACACACAATAACCATGTTACTGAAGGATCAGTCTAGACCACTGTCTGTCAACACACAATAACCATGTTACTGAAGGATCAGACTAGACCACTGTCTGTCAACACACAATAACCATGTTACTGAAGGATCAGACTAGACCACTATCTTTTAAAATGTCTTTTATGTCATGTTCATGCCTCTAACTCTCAATTTAGTTCATAGCTTGTTTCCTTGAAGTATATAAATTAAGGTAAAGAGTTTGAACAGTGGAGACATGTTTATCTGAGGAGCACTATGAGGACATGCTGTAGAGATAGGAGAGATAGGAGAGGAGGAGCACTATGAGGACATGCTGTAGAGATAGGAGAGATAGGAGAGGAGGAGCACTGTGAGGACATGCTGTAGAGATAGGAGAGATAGGAGAGGAGGAGCACTATGAGGACATGCTGTAGAGATAGGAGAGATAGGAGAGGAGGAGGAATATGAGGACAGGCTGTAGAGATAGGAGCGATAGGAGAGGAGAAGGAATATGAGGACATGCTGTAGAGATAGGAGAGGAGGAGAGGAGGAGCACTATGAGGACATACTGTAGAGATAGGAGAGATAGGAGAGGAGGAGGAATATGAGGACATGCTGTAGAGATAGGAGAGATAGGAGAGGAGGAGGAATATGAGGACATGCTGTAGAGATAGGAGAGATAGGAGAGGAGGAGCACTATGAGGACATGCTGTAGAGATAGGAGAGATAGGAGAGGAGGAGGAATATGAGGACATGCTGTAGAGATAGGAGAGATAGGAGAGGAGGAGGAATATGAGGACATGCTGGAGAGATAGGAGAGGAGGAGAGGAGGAGCACTATGAGGACATGCTGGAGAGATAGGAGAGATAGGAGAGGAGGAGGAATATGAGGACATGCTGTAGAGATAGGAGAGATAGGAGAGGAGGAGGAATATGAGGACATGCTGTAGACATAGGAGAGATAGGAGAGGAGGAGAGGAGGAGAGGAGGAGCACTATGAGGACATACTGTAGAGATAGAGGAGGAGGAGAGGAGGAGGAATATGAGGACATGCTGTAGAGATAGGAGAGATAGGAGAGGAGAAGGAATATGAGGACATGCTGTAGAGATAGGAGAGATAGGAGAGGAGGAGGAGGAGCACTATGAGGACATGCTGTAGAGATAGGAGAGGAGGAGAGGAGGAGGAGGAGCACTATGAGGACATGCTGTAGAGATAGCAGAGATAGGAGAGGAGCAGCACTATGAGGACATGCTGTAGAGATAGGGGAGATAGGAGAGGAGGAGCACTATGAGGACATGCTGTAGAGATAGGAGAGATAGGAGAGGAGGAGGAATATGAGGACATGCTGTAGAGATAGGAGCGATAGGAGAGGAGAAGGAATATGAGGACATGCTGTAGAGATAGGAGAGGAGGGGAGGAGGAGGAATATGAGGACATGCTGTAGAGATAGGAGATATAGGAGAGGAGGAGGAATATGAGGACATGCTGTAGAGATAGGAGAGATAGGAGAGGAGGAGGAATATGAGGACATGCTGTAGAGATAGGAGAGATAGGAGAGGAGGAGCACTATGAGGACATGCTGTAGAGATAGGAGAGATAGGAGAGGAGGAGGAATATGAGGACATGCTGTAGAGATAGGAGAGATAGGAGAGGAGGAGGAATATGAGGACATGCTGGAGAGATAGGAGAGGAGGAGAGGAGGAGCACTATGAGGACATGCTGGAGAGATAGGAGAGATAGGAGAGGAGGAGGAATATGAGGACATGCTGTAGAGATAGGAGAGATAGGAGAGGAGGAGGAATATGAGGACATGCTGTAGACATAGGAGAGATAGGAGAGGAGGAGAGGAGGAGAGGAGGAACACTATGGGGACATACTGTAGAGATAGAGGAGGAGGAGAGGAGGAGGAATATGAGGACATGCTGTAGAGATAGGAGAGATAGGAGAGGAGAAGGAATATGAGGACATGCTGTAGAGATAGGAGAGATAGGAGAGGAGGAGGAGGAGCACTATGAGGACATGCTGTAGAGATAGGAGAGGAGGAGAGGAGGAGGAGGAGCACTATGAGGACATGCTGTAGAGATAGCAGAGATAGGAGAGGAGCAGCACTATGAGGACATGCTGTAGAGATAGGGGAGATAGGAGAGGAGGAGCACTATGAGGACATGCTGTAGAGATAGGAGAGATAGGAGAGGAGGAGGAATATGAGGACATGCTGTAGAGATAGGAGAGATAGGAGAGGAGGAGCACTATGAGGACATGCTGTAGAGATAGGAGAGGAGGAGAGGAGGAGGAATATGAGGACATGCTGTAGAGATAGGAGAGGAGGAGAGGAGGAGGAATATGAGGACATGCTGTAGAGATAGGAGATATAGGAGAGGAGGAGGAATATGAGGACATGCTGTAGAGATAGGAGAGATAGGAGAGGAGGAGGAATATGAGGACATGCTGTAGAGATATGAGAGATAGGAGAGGAGGAGCACTATGAGGACATGCTGTAGAGATAGGAGAGATATGAGAGGAGGAGGAATATGAGGACATGCTGTAGAGATAGGAGAGATAGGAGAGGAGGAGGAATATGAGGACATGCTGGAGAGATAGGAGAGGAGGAGAGGAGGAGCACTATGAGGACATGCTGGAGAGATAGGAGAGATAGGAGAGGAGGAGGAATATGAGGACATGCTGTAGAGATAGGAGAGATAGGAGAGGAGGAGGAATATGAGGACATGCTGTAGACATAGGAGAGATAGGAGAGGAGGAGAGGAGGAGAGGAGGAGCACTATGAGGACATACTGTAGAGATAGAGGAGGAGGAGAGGAGGAGGAATATGAGGACATGCTGTAGAGATAGGAGAGATAGGAGAGGAGGAGGAATATGAGGACATGCTGTAGAGATAGGAGAGATAGGAGAGGAGGAGGAGCACTATGAGGACATGCTGTAGAGATAGGAGAGATAGGAGAGGAGGAGCACTATGAGGACATGCTGTAGAGATAGGAGAGATAGGAGAGGAGGAGCACTATGAGGACATGCTGTAAAGATAGGAGAGATAGGAGAGGAGGAGCACTATGAGGACATGCTGTAGAGATAGGAGAGATAGGAGAGGAGAAGGAATATGAGGACATGCTGTAGAGATAGGAGAGATAGGAGAGGAGGAGGAATATGAGGACATGCTGTAGAGATAGGAGAGCAGGAGAGGAGGAGCACTATGAGGACATGCTGTAGAGATAGGAGAGATAGGAGAGGAGCAGCACTATGAGGACATGCTGTAGCGATAGGAAAGGAGGAGAGGAGGAGGAGGAGCACTATGAGGACATGCTGTAGAGATAGGAGAGGAGGAGAGGAGGAGCACTATGAGGACATGCTGTAGAGATAGGAGAGGAGGAGAGGAGGAGAGGAGGAGGAATATGAGGACATGCTGTAGAGATAGGAGAGGAGGAGAGGAGGAGGAATATGAGGACATGCTGTAGAGATAGGAGATATAGGAGAGGAGGAGGAATATGAGGACATGCTGTAGAGATAGGAGAGGAGGAGGAATATGAGGACATGCTGGAGAGATAGGAGAGATAGGAGAGGAGGAGGAATATGAGGACATGCTGTAGAGATAGGAGAGATAGGAGAGGAGGAGGAATATGAGGACATGCTGTAGACATAGGAGAGATAGGAGAGGAGGAGAGGAGGAGAGGAGGAGCACTATGAGGACATGCTGTAGAGATAGAGGAGGAGGAGAGGAGGAGGAATATGAGGACATGCTGTAGAGATAGGAGAGATAGGAGAAGAGGAGGAATATGAGGACATGCTGTAGAGATAGGAGAGATAGGAGAGGAGGAGGAATATGAGGACATGCTGTAGAGATATGAGAGATAGGAGAGGAGGAGCACTATGAGGACATGCTGTAGAGATAGGAGAGATATGAGAGGAGGAGGAATATGAGGACATGCTGTAGAGATAGGAGAGATAGGAGAGGAGGAGGAATATGAGGACATGCTGGAGAGATAGGAGAGGAGGAGAGGAGGAGCACTATGAGGACATGCTGGAGAGATAGGAGAGATAGGAGAGGAGGAGGAATATGAGGACATGCTGTAGAGATAGGAGAGATAGGAGAGGAGGAGGAATATGAGGACATGCTGTAGACATAGGAGAGATAGGAGAGGAGGAGAGGAGGAGAGGAGGAGCACTATGAGGACATGCTGTAGAGATAGCAGAGATAGGAGAGGAGCAGCACTATGAGGACATGCTGTAGAGATAGGGGAGATAGGAGAGGAGGAGCACTATGAGGACATGCTGTAGAGATAGGAGAGATAGGAGAGGAGGAGGAATATGAGGACATGCTGTAGAGATAGGAGAGGAGGAGCACTATGAGGACATGCTGTAGAGATAGGAGAGATAGGAGAGGAGGAGGAATATGAGGACATGCTGTAGAGATAGGAGAGATAGGAGAGGAGGAGGAATATGAGGACATGCTGTAGAGATAGGAGAGGAGGGGAGGAGGAGGAATATGAGGACATGCTGTAGAGATAGGAGAGATAGGAGAGGAGGAGCACTATGAGGACATGCTGTAGAGATAGGAGAGATAGGAGAGGAGGAGGAATATGAGGACATGCTGTAGAGATAGGAGCGATAGGAGAGGAGAAGGAATATGAGGACATGCTGTAGAGATAGGAGAGGAGGGGAGGAGGAGGAATATGAGGACATGCTGTAGAGATAGGAGATATAGGAGAGGAGGAGGAATATGAGGACATGCTGTAGAGATAGGAGAGATAGGAGAGGAGGAGGAATATGAGGACATGCTGTAGAGATAGGAGAGATAGGAGAGGAGGAGCACTATGAGGACATGCTGTAGAGATAGGAGAGATAGGAGAGGAGGAGGAATATGAGGACATGCTGTAGAGATAGGAGAGATAGGAGAGGAGGAGGAATATGAGGACATGCTGGAGAGATAGGAGAGGAGGAGAGGAGGAGCACTATGAGGACATGCTGGAGAGATAGGAGAGATAGGAGAGGAGGAGGAATATGAGGACATGCTGTAGAGATAGGAGAGATAGGAGAGGAGGAGGAATATGAGGACATGCTGTAGACATAGGAGAGATAGGAGAGGAGGAGAGGAGGAGAGGAGGAGCACTATGGGGACATACTGTAGAGATAGAGGAGGAGGAGAGGAGGAGGAATATGAGGACATGCTGTAGACATAGGAGAGATAGGAGAGGAGGAGAGGAGGAGAGGAGGAGCACTATGAGGACATGCTGTAGAGATAGCAGAGATAGGAGAGGAGCAGCACTATGAGGACATGCTGTAGAGATAGGGGAGATAGGAGAGGAGGAGCACTATGAGGACATGCTGTAGAGATAGGAGAGATAGGAGAGGAGGAGGAATATGAGGACATGCTGTAGAGATAGGAGAGGAGGAGCACTATGAGGACATGCTGTAGAGATAGGAGAGATAGGAGAGGAGGAGGAATATGAGGACAT
Organism: Salvelinus fontinalis; assembly: GCF_029448725.1. Lineage (NCBI taxonomy): Eukaryota > Metazoa > Chordata > Actinopteri > Salmoniformes > Salmonidae > Salvelinus > Salvelinus fontinalis. Next base: position 6,638,293 of record NC_074675.1, read on the forward strand.
GCTGTAGAGATAGGAGAGATAGGAGAGGAGGAGGAATATGAGGACATGCTGTAGAGATAGGAGAGGAGGGGAGGAGGAGGAATATGAGGACATGCTGTAGAGATAGGAGAGATAGGAGAGGAGGAGCACTATGAGGACATGCTGTAGAGATAGGAGAGATAGGAGAGGAGGAGGAATATGAGGACATGCTGTAGAGATAGGAGCGATAGGAGAGGAGAAGGAATATGAGGACATGCTGTAGAGATAGGAGAGGAGGGGAGGAGGAGGAATATGAGGACATGCTGTAGAGATAGGAGATATAGGAGAGGAGGAGGAATATGAGGACATGCTGTAGAGATAGGAGAGATAGGAGAGGAGGAGGAATATGAGGACATGCTGTAGAGATAGGAGAGATAGGAGAGGAGGAGCACTATGAGGACATGCTGTAGAGATAGGAGAGATAGGAGAGGAGGAGGAATATGAGGACATGCTGTAGAGATAGGAGAGATAGGAGAGGAGGAGGAATATGAGGACATGCTGGAGAGATAGGAGAGGAGGAGAGGAGGAGCACTATGAGGACATGCTGGAGAGATAGGAGAGATAGGAGAGGAGGAGGAATATGAGGACATGCTGTAGAGATAGGAGAGATAGGAGAGGAGGAGGAATATGAGGACATGCTGTAGACATAGGAGAGATAGGAGAGGAGGAGAGGAGGAGAGGAGGAGCACTATGGGGACATACTGTAGAGATAGAGGAGGAGGAGAGGAGGAGGAATATGAGGACATGCTGTAGAGATAGGAGAGATAGGAGAGGAGAAGGAATATGAGGACATGCTGTAGAGATAGGAGAGATAGGAGAGGAGGAGGAGGAGCACTATGAGGACATGCTGTAGAGATAGGAGAGGAGGAGAGGAGGAGGAGGAGCACTATGAGGACATGCTGTAGAGATAGCAGAGATAGGAGAGGAGCAGCACTATGAGGACATGCTGTAGAGATAGGGGAGATAGGAGAGGAGGAGCACTATGAGGACATGCTGTAGAGATAGGAGAGATAGGAGAGGAGGAGGAATATGAGGACATGCTGTAGAGATAGGAGAGATAGGAGAGGAGGAGCACTATGAGGACATGCTGTAGAGATAGGAGAGGAGGAGAGGAGGAGGAATATGAGGACATGCTGTAGAGATAGGAGAGGAGGAGAGGAGGAGGAATATGAGGACATGCTGTAGAGATAGGAGATATAGGAGAGGAGGAGGAATATGAGGACATGCTGTAGAGATAGGAGAGATAGGAGAGGAGGAGGAATATGAGGACATGCTGTAGAGATATGAGAGATAGGAGAGGAGGAGCACTATGAGGACATGCTGTAGAGATAGGAGTGTAACAGTCCTGACCTATTTATGTTAGTTTTTATGTGTTTTTGGTCAGGGCATGTGTTTTGGGTGGGCAGTCTATGTTACCTGTTTCTATGTTGGTTTCGGTTTGCCTGGTATGGCTCTTGATTAGAGGCAGGTGGTTTGCATTTTCCTCTAATCAAGAGTCATATTTAGGTAGGGCATTATCACTGTGTGTTTGTGGGTGATTGTCTCCTGTGATGTTCGATGTATTCACTTTTGGAGCTGTTTGGCTGTTCGTTCGTTTCGATGTCCGTTCCTGTTCGTGAGTTTACGTTTGTCCATGTAAGTTTATGTTCAGGTTGCGTGTACGTCGTTTTGTTATTTTTGTAAATTTTGAAAGTGTTTGTTTTGTTTCGTATTGTCATCAGTTTTCGTTATTAATAAAACAAGATGGCATATTTCCCTGACTCCGCATATTGGTCTGAAGATCCTTCTCTCCTCACCTCTTCCGAGGATGAGGAGAGCGACAGCTCTTACAGAATCACCCACCAAAATACAGAGACCAAGCGGTATGGGAAAAATGCTCGACGGAGCAACAAGGACTTTTGGACTTGGGAGGAGATCCTGTCTGGTAGAGGACCCTGGGCGCAAACTGGAGGAAATCGCTGCTCTCGTGAGAAGAGTGAGGCAGCCACAGCCCAGGAGCGCTGGTATGAGGAGGCAGCTAGGAGACGTGGATGGAAGCCGGAGATTCAAACTCGTAACCGGAATTATGAGGGGACACGTCTTGCACGGAAGCCCGAAAAGCCCGTGAGTAACTCCCAAAAATTTCTTGGGGGGGGGCTAAGGGGTTGTGGGCCAAGGGCAGGTAGGAGACCTGCGCCCACTTCCCAGGCTAACCGTGGAGAGCGGGAGTACGGGCAGACACCGTGTTACGCAGTAGAGCGCACGGTGTCTCCTGTACGTGTGCATAGCCCAGTGCGGGTTATTCCACCTCCCCGCACTGGTAGGGCTAGATTGGGCATTGAGCCAGGTGTCATGAGGCCGGCTCAACGCGTCTGGTCTCCAGTGCGTCTCCTCGGGCCGGCATACATGGCACCTGCCTTACGCATGGTTTCCCCGGTTCGCCTACACAGCCCAGTGCGGGCTATTCCACCTCGCCGCACTGGCAGGGCGACCGGGAGCATTCAACCAGGTAAGGTTGGGCAGGCTCAATGCTCAAGAGAGCCAGTACGCCTGCACGGTCCGGTATTTCCGGCGCCACCTCCCCGCCCCAGCCTAGTACCTACAGTGCCTACATTACGCACTAGGCTACCAGTGCATTTCCAGAGCCCTGTTCCTCCTCCACGCACTCTCCCTGTAGTGCGTGTATCTAGCCCGGTGCCTCCAGTTCCGGTCCCACGCACTAAGCTACCAGTGCGTCTCCAGAGCCCTGAACCCACTGTATCTTCTCCCCCTACTAATCCTGATGTGCTTGTCCTCAGCCCGGTGTCACCAGTGCCGGTACCACGCATCAGGGATAGAGTAGGCTTTGAGAATACAGTGTGCCCTGTCCCTGCTCCCCGCACTAGTAGGAAGGTGCTTATCATTAGCACGGTGCCTCCAGTTCCGGCACCACGCATCAGGTCTACAGTGCGCCATATCCGGCCAGAGCCATCCGTCTCCCCAGCGCCATCTGAGCCATCCGTCTCCCCAGCGCCATCTGAGCCATCCGTCTCCCCAGCGCCATCTGAGCCATCCGTCTTCCCAGCGCCATCTGAGCCATCTGTCTCCTCAGCGCCATCTGAGCCATCTGTCTCCCCAGCGCCATCTGAGCCATCCGTCTGCCATGAGCCTGCAAAGCCGCCCGTCTGCCATGAGCCTGCAAAGCCGCCCGTCTGCCATGAGCCTACAGAGCCGTCAGCCAGACAGGAGCCGCTAGAGCCATCAGCCAGACAGGAGCCGCTAGAGCCGTCAGCCAGACAGGATCTGCCAGAGCCGCCAACCAGACAGGATCTGCCAGAGCCGCCAACCAGACAGGATCTGCCAGAGCCGCCAACCAGACAGGATCTGCCAGAGCCGCCAACCAGACAGGATCTGCCAGAGCCGCCAACCAGACAGGATCTGCCAGAGCCGCCAGCGAACCATGAGCAGCCAGAGCCGTCAGAGCGCCATGAGCAGCCAGAGCCGTCAGTGAGCCATGAGCAGCCAGAGCCGTCAGTGAGCCATGAGCAGCCAGAGCCGTCAGAGCGCCATGAGCGTCGTGAGCCGTCAGCCTGCCATGAGCGTCGAGAGCCGTCAGCCTGCCATGAGCATCGAGAGCCGTCAGCCTGCCATGAGCGTCGAGAGCCGTCAGCCTGCCATGAGCGTCGAGAGCCGTCAGCCTGCCATGAGCGTCGAGAGCCGTCAGCCTGCCATGAGCGTCGAGAGCCGTCAGCCTGCCATGAGCGTCGAGAGCCGTCAGCCTGCCATGAGCGTCGAGAGCCGTCAGCCAGCCATGAGCGTCGAGAGTCGTCAGTCAGCCATGAGCTGCCCTTCAGCCTGAAAAGGCTGGATACCCAGAACTGCCCATCAGTCCAGAGCTGTCTCTCTGTCCGGAGCTGCCTTTCAGTCCGGAGTTGCCCCTCTATCCTAATCTCCCTCTCTATCTTCATCTATCTCTATAGTCTTATCTATCCCTCTATCTTGATTTATCTCTCTGTCCCGGTGCTGCCCCTTGTCCCGGTGCTGCCCCTTGTCCCGGTGCTGCCCCTTGTCCCGGTGCTGCCCCTTGTCCCGGTGCTGCCCCTTGTCCCGGTGCTGCCCCTTGTCCCGGTGCTGCCCCTTGTCCCGGTGCTGCCCCTTGTCCCGGTGCTGCCCCTTGTCCCGGTGCTGCCCCTTGTCCCGGTGCTGCCCCTTGTCCCGGTGCTGCCCCTTATTCCGGTGCTGCCCCTTGTCCCGGTGCTGCCCCTTGTCCCGGTGCTGCCCCTTATTCCGGTGATGGTCCTTATCCTGGTGCTGCCCCTTGTTCCGGTGCTAGCTGTTTATTTAGGGGAAGGTAATGTTTGGGTGGTCAGTGGAAGGGGTAGAAAGAAGAGGGGAGTGACTATGGTGGTACGGGGACAGCGTCCTGAACCGGAACCACCACCGTGGTCAACTGCCCACCCGGACCCCCCCCTGGACTTTGTGCTGGTGCGCCCGGCGTTCGCACCTTGGGGGGGGGGTACTGTAACAGTCCTGACCTATTTATGTTAGTTTTTATGTGTTTTTGGTCAGGGCATGTGTTTTGGGTGGGCAGTCTATGTTACCTGTTTCTATGTTGGTTTCGGTTTGCCTGGTATGGCTCTTGATTAGAGGCAGGTGGTTTGCATTTTCCTCTAATCAAGAGTCATATTTAGGTAGGGCATTATCACTGTGTGTTTGTGGGTGATTGTCTCCTGTGATGTTCGATGTATTCACTTTTGGAGCTGTTTGGCTGTTCGTTCGTTTCGATGTCCGTTCCTGTTCGTGAGTTTACGTTTGTCCATGTAAGTTTATGTTCAGGTTGCGTGTACGTCGTTTTGTTATTTTTGTAAATTTTGAAAGTGTTTGTTTTGTTTCGTATTGTCATCAGTTTTCGTTATTAATAAAACAAGATGGCATATTTCCCTGACTCCGCATATTGGTCTGAAGATCCTTCTCTCCTCACCTCTTCCGAGGATGAGGAGAGCGACAGCTCTTACAAGGAGAGATATGAGAGGAGGAGGAATATGAGGACATGCTGTAGAGATAGGAGAGATAGGAGAGGAGGAGGAATATGAGGACATGCTGGAGAGATAGGAGAGGAGGAGAGGAGGAGCACTATGAGGACATGCTGGAGAGATAGGAGAGATAGGAGAGGAGGAGGAATATGAGGACATGCTGTAGAGATAGGAGAGATAGGAGAGGAGGAGGAATATGAGGACATGCTGTAGACATAGGAGAGATAGGAGAGGAGGAGAGGAGGAGAGGAGGAGCACTATGAGGACATACTGTAGAGATAGAGGAGGAGGAGAGGAGGAGGAATATGAGGACATGCTGTAGAGATAGGAGAGATAGGAGAGGAGGAGGAATATGAGGACATGCTGTAGAGATAGGAGAGATAGGAGAGGAGGAGGAGCACTATGAGGACATGCTGTAGAGATAGGAGAGATAGGAGAGGAGGAGCACTATGAGGACATGCTGTAGAGATAGGAGAGATAGGAGAGGAGGAGCACTATGAGGACATGCTGTAGAGATAGGAGAGATAGGAGAGGAGGAGCACTATGAGGACATGCTGTAGAGATAGGAGAGATAGGAGAGGAGAAGGAATATGAGGACATGCTGTAGAGATAGGAGAGATAGGAGAGGAGGAGGAATATGAGGACATGCTGTAGAGATAGGAGAGCAGGAGAGGAGGAGCACTATGAGGACATGCTGTAGAGATAGGAGAGATAGGAGAGGAGCAGCACTATGAGGACATGCTGTAGCGATAGGAAAGGAGGAGAGGAGGAGGAGGAGCACTATGAGGACATGCTGTAGAGATAGGAGAGGAGGAGAGGAGGAGCACTATGAGGACATGCTGTAGAGATAGGAGAGGAGGAGAGGAGGAGAGGAGGAGGAATATGAGGACATGCTGTAGAGATATGAGAGGAGGAGAGGAGGAGGAATATGAGGACATGCTGTAGAGATAGGAGATATAGGAGAGGAGGAGGAATATGAGGACATGCTGTAGAGATAGGAGAGGAGGAGGAATATGAGGACATGCTGGAGAGATAGGAGAGATAGGAGAGGAGGAGGAATATGAGGACATGCTGTAGAGATAGGAGAGATAGGAGAGGAGGAGGAATATGAGGACATGCTGTAGACATAGGAGAGATAGGAGAGGAGGAGAGGAGGAGAGGAGGAGCACTATGAGGACATGCTGTAGAGATAGAGGAGGAGGAGAGGAGGAGGAATATGAGGACATGCTGTAGAGATAGGAGAGATAGGAGAAGAGGAGGAATATGAGGACATGCTGTAGAGATAGGAGAGATAGGAGAGGAGGAGGAATATGAGGACATGCTGGAGAGATAGGAGAGGAGGAGAGGAGGAGCACTATGAGGACATGCTGGAGAGATAGGAGAGATAGGAGAGGAGGAGGAATATGAGGACATGCTGTAGAGATAGGAGAGATAGGAGAGGAGGAGGAATATGAGGACATGCTGTAGACATAGGAGAGATAGGAGAGGAGGAGAGGAGGAGAGGAGGAGCACTATGAGGACATACTGTAGAGATAGAGGAGGAGGAGAGGAGGAGGAATATGAGGACATGCTGTAGAGATAGGAGAGATAGGAGAGGAGGAGGAATATGAGGACATGCTGTAGAGATAGGAGAGATAGGAGAGGAGGAGCACTATGAGGACATGCTGTAGAGATAGGAGAGATAGGAGAGGAGAAGGAATATGAGGACATGCTGTAGAGATAGGAGAGATAGGAGAGGAGGAGGAATATGAGGACATGCTGTAGAGATAGGAGAGCAGGAGAGGAGGAGCACTATGAGGACATGCTGTAGAGATAGGAGAGATAGGAGAGGAGCAGCACTATGAGGACATGCTGTAGCGATAGGAAAGGAGGAGAGGAGGAGGAGGAGCACTATGAGGACATGCTGTAGAGATAGGAGAGGAGGAGAGGAGGAGCACTATGAGGACATGCTGTAGAGATAGGAGAGGAGGAGAGGAGGAGAGGAGGAGGAATATGAGGACATGCTGTAGAGATAGGAGAGGAGGAGAGGAGGAGGAATATGAGGACATGCTGTAGAGATAGGAGATATAGGAGAGGAGGAGGAATATGAGGACATGCTGTAGAGATAGGAGAGGAGGAGGAATATGAGGACATGCTGGAGAGATAGGAGAGATAGGAGAGGAGGAGGAATATGAGGACATGCTGTAGAGATAGGAGAGATAGGAGAGGAGGAGGAATATGAGGACATGCTGTAGACATAGGAGAGATAGGAGAGGAGGAGAGGAGGAGAGGAGGAGCACTATGAGGACATGCTGTAGAGATAGAGGAGGAGGAGAGGAGGAGGAATATGAGGACATGCTGTAGAGATAGGAGAGATAGGAGAAGAGGAGGAATATGAGGACATGCTGTAGAGATAGGAGAGATAGGAGAGGAGGAGCACTATGAGGACATGCTGTAGAGATAGGAGAGATAGGAGAGGAGAAGGAATATGAGGACATGCTGTAGAGATAGGAGAGATAGGAGAGGAGGAGGAATATGAGGACATGCTGTAGAGATAGGAGAGGAGGAGAGGAGGAGCACTATGAGGACATGCTGTAGAGATAGGAGAGATAGGAGAGGAGCAGCACTATGAGGACATGCTGTAGCGATAGGAGAGGAGGAGAGGAGGAGCACTATGAGGACATGCTGTAGAGATAGGAGAGATAGGAGAGGAGGAGAGGAGGAGGAGCAGCACTATGAGGACATGCTGTAGAGATAGGGGAGATAGGAGAGGAGGAGCACTATGAGGACATGCTGTAGAGATAGGAGAGATAGGAGAGGAGAAGGAATATGAGGACATGCTGTAGAGATAGGAGAGATAGGAGAGGAGCAGCACTATGAGGACATGCTTTAGAGATAGGGGAGATAGGAGAGGAGGAGCACTATGAGGACATGCTGTAGAGATAGGAGAGATAGGAGAGGAGGAGGAATATGAGGACATGCTGTAGAGATAGGAGAGATAGGAGAGGAGGAGGAATATGAGGACATGCTGTAGAGATAGGAGAGATAGGAGAGGAGGAGGAATATGAGGACATGCTGTAGAGATAGGAGAGATAGGAGAGGAGGAGCACTATGAGGACATGCTGTAGAGATAGGAGAGGAGGAGAGGAGGAGAGGAGGAGAGGAGGAGGAATATGAGGACATGCTGTAGAGATAGGAGAGATAGGAGAGGAGGAGCACTATGAGGACATGCTGTAGAGATAGGAGAGGAGGAGAGGAGGAGAGGAGGAGAGGAGGAGGAATATGAGGACATGCTGTAGAGATAGGAGAGATAGGAGAGGAGGAGCACTATGAGGACATGCTGTAGAGATAGGAGAGATAGGAGAGGAGGAGCACTATGAGGACATGCTGTAGAGATAGGAGAGATAGGAGAGGAGGAGGAATATGAGGACATGCTGTAGAGATAGGAGCGATATGAGAGGAGGAGAGGAGGAGAGGACGAGCACTATGAGGACATACTGTAGAGATAGGAGAGGAGGAGGAATATGAGGACATGCTGGAGAGATAGGAGAGGAGGAGGAATATGAGGACATGCTGTAGAGATAGGAGAGATAGGAGAGGAGGAGCACTATGAGGACATGCTGTAGAGATAGGAGAGATAGGAGAGGAGGAGCACTATGAGGACATGCTGTAGAGATAGGAGAGATAGGAGAGGAGGAGCACTATGAGGACATGCTGTAGAGATAGGAGAGATAGGAGAGGAGGAGCACTATGAGGACATGCTGTAGAGATAGGAGAGATAGGAGAGGAGGAGGAATATGAGGACATGCTGTAGAGATAGGAGAGGAGGAGAGGAGGAGGAATATGAGGACATACTGTAGCGATAGGAGAGATAGGAGAGGAGAGGATAGGAGAGGAGGAGAGATAGGAGAGGAGGAGAGGAGGAGAGGAGGAGAGGAGGAGCACTATGAGGACATGCTGTAGAGCTGTAGAGATAGGAGAGCTGTTTGCCATGAAAAGACCTGCATTGTGAAACACACCTCTGTATCATGTTTTATAGCCTGGGGGCAGATATTTTACCCTCCACATATCTACAGCAGGCAGTTTCATGTTCACCTCTCTCTGTCTGCCTGGCTGGGAGCACCTCTCTCTGGTTGGCTGGGAGCTGGAGCTGCTATGAAAGGGTGTGTTCTGTGTTGTGAAATCTGGCAAAAAAAGTATAGCATTGACCACACATGTGCAAGCTGGCACCCACAAATGTACTGTAGGTTAAAAGTAGACATGTAAGGCGTCAGGGGAAAGCCGGTGGTCCTGGATGACAGGGTTAGTGTGTGTGTGTGTGTGTGTGTATGTGTGTGTGTGTGTGTGTGTGTGTGTGTGTGTGTGTGTGTGTGTGTGTGTGTGTGTGTGCGTGCGTGCGTGCGTGTGTGTGTGTGTGTGTGTGCAGGTGGGCCTCCCTCTTCTGGGCTTTGTTAGGGCTTGTCAGAGCACATTCCGCCTCTCAGCTGGTCTGCCCTGTGTTCCCTGACGGCTGCATTCCTGCGAGAGAGAGAGACGGAGAGAGAGAGACGGAGAGAGAGAGAGAGAGAGAGGGAGAGAGAGAGAGAGAGAGAGAGAGAGAGAATGGGGGGATGAGAGAGGGCCACAAGGTCCCTGTTAAAGACCTTGAGTCCATGCACCCATACACACTTGGACACACACAAACACACTAACACACAAACACACACACACACACACACACACACACACAAACTTGTTGCTGATTACATTAGAATCATGTTGCCTTGCAAAATATGATGAAGTGGATACTGTGCTGTGTTTATGATCTGTCATACATACAGTATCTCTCTGATGATGGACCACCAGGACATTTCTCTCTCTTCTACTTGTGTCCCTCTTCTCTCTCCTCCTCTCTCCTCTCTCTCCTCCTCTCTCCTCTCTCTCTCCTCCTCTCTCCTCTTCTCTCTCCTCCTCTCTCCTCTCTCTCCTCTCTCCTCTCTCTCCTCCTCTCTCCTCCTCTCTCCTCCTCCTTGCCTCTCTCTCCCCTTCTCTCTCCTCCTCTCTCCTCCTCTCTGAGAGAGATACAGTTCCTCCTCTCTCCTCCTCTCTCCTCCTCTCTCCTCTCCTCTCCTCTCCTCTCCTCCCCTCTCCTCTCCTCTCCTCTGCTCTCCTCTCCTCTCCTCTCTCTCCTCTTCTCTCTCCTCCTCTCTCCTCCTCTCTGAGAGAGATACAGATCCTCCTCTCCTCTCTCTCCCCTTCTCTCTCCTCCTCTCTCCTCCTCGCTGAGAGAGATACAGATCCTTCTCTCTCCTCCTCCTCTCCTCTCTCTCCCCTTCTCTCTCCTCCTCTCTCCTCCTCTCTGAGAGAGATACAGATTCTCCTCTCAGGCTTACTGATACATTCTCACACAACTTCTCTCTCTCTCTCTCTCTCTCTCCTCCTCTCTCCTCTTTCCTCCTCCTCTCCTCTCTCTCCCCTTCTCTCTCCTCCTCTCTCCTCCTCTCTGAAAAAGATACAGATCCTTCTCTCTCTCTCCTCCTCTCTCCTCTCTCTCCCCTTCTCTCTCTCCTCCTCTCTCCTCCTCTCTCCCCTCTCTCCTCCCTTCTCTCTCTCTCCTCCTCTCTCCTCCTCTCTCCTCCTCTCTCCCCTTCTCTCTCTCCTCCTCTCTCCTCCTCCTCTCCTCTCTCTCCCCTTCTCTCTCCTCCTCTCTCCTCCTCTCTGAGAGAGATACAGATCCTCCTCTCAGGCTCACTGATACATTCTCACACAACTAGACGATTGGTTTTCATTAATTGCATTATGAAGAACATCTGAGATGTTTCATTAAAAAAGCCTGTGAGGAACTATTTTCCAAGGAATTCCTGTGAAATGTATATGAATCAATCATAAGCCTGTTAGTCTGGTTGGTTTCCTCGCACTGAACTGTTGAACTGCATCATCTGTGTTCTATAAGGAGAAGGCAACACACACACATACGTGCACACCCATACGTGCACACCCATACGTGCACACCCATACGTGCACACACATACGTGCACACCCACAGTAGACGTCTGAAGTATAAAACATTGGTTTCTGCTTCTCTCTGACTGCCTGCGTGACCTGTTTCCAGTCAACTGTGAAATGGGAAGAACCAGAGCTTCAGTCAGCCTTTCCCCTCCACGTAGTGACACATCCAACAACAGCCCTCACCACACAGACAGACTCACTGACACATCCAACAACAGCTCCCACCACACAGACAGACTCACTGACACATCCAACAACAGCTCCCACCACACAGACAGACTCACTGACACATCCAACAACAGCTCCCACCACACAGACAGACTCACATCCAACAACAGCTCCCACCACACAGACAGACTCACTGACACATCCAACAACAGCTCCCACCACACAGACAGACTCACTGACACATCCAACAACAGCTCCCACCACACAGACAGACTCACTGACACATCCAACAACAGCTCCCACCACACAGACAGACTCACTGACACATCCAACAACAGCTCCCACCACACAGACAGACTCACATCCAACAACAGCTCCCACCACACAGACAGACTCACTGACTCACATCCAACAACAGCTCCCACCACACAGACAGACTCACTGACACATCCAACAACAGCTCCCACCACACAGACAGACTCACTGACACATCCAACAACAGCTCCCACCACACAGACAGACTCACTGACACATCCAACAACAGCTCCCACCACACAGACAGACTCACTGACACATCCAACAACAGCTCCCACCACACAGACAGACTCACATTGAAACAACAGCTCCCACCACACAGACAGACTCACTGACACATCCAACAACAGCTCCCACCACACAGACAGACTCACTGACACACATCCAACAACAGCTCCCACCACACAGACAGACTCACTGACACATCCAACAACAGCTCCCACCACACAGACAGACTCACTGACACATCCAACAACAGCTCCCACCACACAGACAGACTCACATCCAACAACAGCTCCCACCACACAGACAGACTCACTGACACATCCAACAACAGCTCCCACCACACAGACAGACTCAATGACACATCCAACAACAGCTCCCACCACACAGACAGACTCACATCCAACAACAGCTCCCACCACACAGACAGACTCACTGACACATCCAACAACAGCTCCCACCACACAGACAGACTCACTGACACACAGACACATATATACAGACAGACAGAGACAGAGAGACAGACAGACACAGACTACATCCACTGCCCAGGGCTTGTAATGCCTCCATCACCCTGTCAACCCCTGTCATCTCTACACAGGTATCATTGACATCCAGGCACTTTGCATCAGCTGGCTTTCTCTAACACAGAATCAAACCTGAAGCAATATTATATGTATGGAGCCTTTACTGTCTACCCTGCAGTGACTGGAGTCTATGTATGGCACCTTTACAGTCTACCCTGCAGTGACTGGAGTCTATGTATGGCACCTTTACAGTCTATCCTGCAGTGACTGGAGTCTATGTATGGCACCTTTACAGTCTACCCTGCAGTGACTGGAGTCTATGTATGGCGCCTTTACTGTCTACCCTGCAGTGACTGGAGTCTATGTATGGCACCTTTACAGTCTACCCTGCAGTGACTGGAGTCTATGTATGGCACCTTTACAGTCTACCCTGCAGTGACTGGAGTCTGTGTATGGCACCTTTACAGTCTATCCTGTAGTGACTGGAGTCTATGTATGGCACCTTTACTGTCTACCCTGCAGTGACTGGAGTCTATGTATGGAGCCTTTACAGTCTATCCTGTAGTGACTGGAGTCTATGTATGGCACCTTTACAGTCTACCCTGCAGTGACTGGAGTCTATGTATGGAGCCTTTACAGTCTACCCTGCAGTGACTGGAGTCTATGTATGGCACCTTTACAGTCTATCCTGCAGTGACTGGAGTCTATGTCTGGCACCTTTACAGTCTACCCTGCAGTGACTGGAGTCTATGTATGGAGCCTTTACAGTCTACCCTGCAGTGACTGGAGTCTATATACAGAGCCTGGAAGCTCACATCAATGTCAGTCTTTCTAAGCAGTGTCTTTGTACAGCGAATCAGCAATCAACTTCAATCAACATGTCACGCCCTGGCCTTAGTATTCTTTGTTTTCTTTATTATTTTAGTTAGGTCAGGGTGTGACATGGGGAATGTATGTGTTTTTGGATTGTTTGTATGTTTGTATGTTAAATGGGTCAGTGTCTTGTCTAGGTGTTTGTATGTCTATGGCTGCCTAGATTGGTTCTCAATTAGAGGCAGCTGTGGTTCATTGTCTCTGATTGAGAGACATATTTAAGGCAGCCATAAGCATTGGGTTTTGTGGGTAATTGTCTATGTAGAGCGTTTGTAGCTTTTGTATTGCACTTACGTTTGTAGCTTCACGGTCGTTTGTTGTTTTGTTATAAGTGTTCGTTTCGTGTTTCACTCGTCTCAAATAAAAGAGATGTATTTTTCACACGCTGCGCCTTGGTCCACTCGTTATCCTTAAGACGATCGTGACACAACAAGGTTGAATCCCAAACATCCTCCGACAGCTTCCTTAATGACAAACATGTTGGACAGAAGACAGTAAAGACATATGAGACAGATTCTACAGCCGTGGTGACAGTGAGCATATAACAGTCATCTGGTGCTGTTCCTGTCGTTCTGCTGCACTGTGTCTGCTGCTTCAATGCTTATCACAATGGAGTTACAGAATCACATTCCCATAGGCCACAAGTAACACTGTTAGAGCGGTATTGGAATGAAGCTTTTTATGTGGAAACTAGGAGAAGAACTTGGTCTGAGACATGGCTGTAGATACCTACATATAGGGGGGGGCTTTGGGTTCTCCAGCCATGTCTCCGGGCTAGAGAACTACCTGCACACTGTATCAGTACTACCAAACTGAATGATCCCCTGTTCTACCCCATCAGTGTTCATCAGGCCTGCTGGGTCCCTCTAACGGAGGGCACCCACTCAGAGGAGACAATGGGAACGTTCGAGTGGCAAGGCTGAAACAACCAACCGTAGAGGAAAGTCATGGAGTGAGGTCGGGGGAGGTGCAACTGCAACAGCTGACAGGCGGGTATTAATGTGGTTTCCTAACAGTAAGGCTCAGGTCAACACGGCAGGGTGGCTGACAGGCGGGTATTAATGTGGTTTCCTAACAGTAAGGCTCAGGTCAACACGGCAGGGTGGCTGACAGGCGGGTATTAATGTGGTTTCCTAACAGTAAGGCTCAGGTCAACACGGCAGGGTGGCTGACAGGCGGGTACTAATGTGGTTTCCTAACAGTAAGGCTCAGGTCAACACGGCAGGGTGGCTGACAGTCGGGTATTAATGTGGTTTCCTAACAGTAAGGCTCAGATCAACACGGCAGGGTGGCCTTAGTTTATAACACGGTTTCTTCATAATGTCCAAATCAACACGTCTCTGACCCCCATGTCTCACTTTACAAACTGAAATCAGTATATAATACTATATGTGTACATTGAACAAACGACTTAGTGAGAGAGAGCCTGAAATATCACATTTGTTTGTAAACATGAATCGCTGCAAAGTTGGTTCCTGCAGTCTAGATTCCATGTTGAAAGCTTTGATCACATCCTTTTCGTAAAGTTCATGCAGTCGACATGTATGCGCAAGTCGGACAATTTTTATTCCCAAAATGAAACACACTTTGAAAGGCGGTGACTGACTTGACAAAACGGATCTGCTCAAACGCGCCCAATGTCTCACAGCCACTATATACCTCCATACAAGGGTCATATACACCCAGCTCATATAGGTCACAAACACAGAAATAATAATGAGGAAGTGTATTGGAATGGAGAGCGAAATAATGAGACCGGCAGCTGTAGTATTCATAGGTCATGATTGCCAGTCTGCCATAGAGCTGGTGATGGAATCCCCACCAGTAGGGAGACGTATAACCCATGGTCTGCGTTCCATAGAGCTGGTGATGGAATCCCCACCAGTAGGGAGCCGTATAACCCATGGTCTGCGTTCCATAGAGCTGGTGATGGAATCCCCACCAGTAGGGAGCCGTATAACCCATGGTCTGCGTTCCATAGAGCTGGTGATGGAATCCCCACTAGTAGGAGCCGTATAACCCATGGTCTGCGTTCCATAGAGCTGGTGATGGAATCCCCACCAGTAGGGAGCCGTATAACCCATGGTCTGCGTTCCATAGAGCTGGTGATGGAATCCCCACCAGTAGGGAGCCGTATAACCCATGGTCTGCGTTCCATAGAGCTGGTGATGGAATCCCCACCAGTAGGGAGCCGTATAACCCATGGTCTGCGTTCCATAGAGCTGGTGATGGAATCCCCACCAGTACTGAGCCGTATAACCCATGGTCTGCGTTCCATAGAGCTGGTGATGGAATCCCCACCAGTAGGGAGCCGTATAACCCATGGTCTGCGTTCCATAGAGCTGGTGATGGAATCCCCACCAGTAGGAGCCATATAACCCATGGTCTGCGTTCCATAGAGCTGGTGATGGAATCCCACCAGTAGGGAGCCGTATAACCCATGGTCTGCGTTCCATAGAGCTGGTGATGGAATCCCCACCAGTACCGAGCCGTATAACCCATGGTCTGCGCTCCATAGAGCTGGTGATGGAATCCCCACCAGTACCGAGCCGTATAACCCATGGTCTGCGTTCCATAGAGCTGGTGATAGAATCCCCACCAGTAGGGAGCCGTATAACCCATGGTCTGCGTTCCATAGAGCTGGTGATGGAATCCCCACCAGTAGGGAGCCGTATAACCCATGGTCTGCGTTCCATAGAGCTGGTGATGGAATCCCCACCAGTAGAGAGCCGTATAACCCATGGTCTGCGTTCCATAGAGCTGGTGATAGAATCCCCACCAGTAGGAGCCGTATAACCCATGGTCTGCGTTCCATAGAGCTGGTGATGGAATCCCCACCAGTAGGAGCCGTATAACCCATGGTCTGCGTTCCATAGAGCTGGTGATGGAATCCCCACCAGTAGGGAGCCGTATAACCCATGGTCTGCGTTCCATAGAGCTGGTGATGGAATCCCCAGCAGTAGAGAGCCGTATAACCCATGGTCTGCGTTCCATAGAGCTGGTGATGGAATCCCCACCAGTACCGAGCCGTATAACCCATGGTCTGCGTTCCATAGAGCTGGTGATGGAATCCCCACCAGTAGGGAGCCGTATAACCCATGGTCTGCGTTCCATAGAGCTGGTGATGGAATCCCCAGCAGTAGAGAGCTGTATAACCCATGGTCTGCGTTCCATAGAGCTGGTGATGGAATCCCCACCAGTACCGAGCCGTATAAACCATGGTCTGCGTTCCATAGAGCTGGTGATGGAATCCCCAGCAGTAGAGAGCTGTATAACCCATGGTCTGCGTTCCATAGAGCTGGTGATGGAATCCCCACCAGTACCGAGCCGTACAACCCATGGTCTGCGTTCCATAGAGCTGGTGATGGAATCCCCACCAGTACCGAGCCGTACAACCCATGGTCTGCGTTCCATAGAGCTCTGGTCAAACATAGTGCAGTATATCGGGTGCGATTTGGGAAACATCCCGTTTCTGTTATGGTTCTGGGTTTTAAGAGCACAGCACGCTACAGAGGCTCGAGCCCCATGTGAAAAGGAAAGCATTGACTAGCTTTCATCAGAGGTCAGGCTGGACTGGCCTCGCCGATGACGAGTCAACAACCTGAACAACTACTAGAATAACTGACTGAGGGGTATCTGGCCCTGGAACTACTGGAATAACTGACTGGAGGGTATCTGGCCCTGGAACTACTGGAATAACTGACTGAGTGGTATCTGGCCCTGGAACTACTGGAATAACTGACTGAGGGGTATCTGGCCCTGGAACTACTGGAATAACTGACTGAGTGGTATCTGGCCTTGGAACTACTGGAATAACTGACTGAGGGGTATCTGGCTCTGGAACTACTGGAATAACTGACTGAGGGGTATCTGTCTCTGGAACTACTGGAATAACTGACTGAGGGGTATCTGGCTCTGGAACTACTGGAATAACTGACTGAGGGGTATCTGTCTCTGGAACTACTGGAATAACTGACTGGAGGGTATCTGGCTCTGGAACTACTGGAATAACTGACTGAGTGGTATCTGGCTCTGAAACAACTGGAATAACTGACTGAGGGGTATCTGGCTCTGGAACTACTGGAATAACTGACTGAGTGGTATCTGGCCCTGGAACTACTGGAATAACTGACTGAGGGGTATCTGGCCCTGGAACTACTGGAATAACTGACTGAGTGGTATCTGGCCCTGGAACTACTGGAATAACTGACTGAGGGGTATCTGGCCCTGGAACTACTGGAATAACTGACTGAGTGGTATCTGGCCCTGGAACTACTGGAATAACTGACTGAGGGGTATCTGGCCCTGGAACTACTGGAATAACTGACTGAGTGGTATTTGGCCTTGGAACTACTGGAATAACTGACTGAGGGGTATCTGGCTCTGGAACTACTGGAATAACCGACTGAGTGGTATCTGTCTCTGGAACTACTGGAATAACTGACTGGAGGGTATCTGGCTCTGGAACTACTGGAATAACTGACTGAGTGGTATCTGGCTCTGAAACAACTGGAATAACTGACTGAGGGGTATCTGGCTCTGGAACTACTGGAATAACTGACTGAGTGGTACCTGGCCCTGGAACTACTGGAATAACTGACTGAGGGGTATCTGGCCCTGGAACTACTGGAATAACTGACTGGAGGGTATCTGGCCCTGGAACTACTGGAATAACTGACTGAGTGGTATCTGGCCCTGGAACTACTGGAATAACTGACTGAGGGGTATCTGGCCCTGGAACTACTGGAATAACTGACTGAGTGGTATTTGGCCTTGGAACTACTGGAATAACTGACTGAGGGGTATCTGGCTCTGGAACTACTGGAATAACTGACTGAGTGGTATCTGGCTCTGGAACTACTTGAATAACTGACTGAGTGGTATCTGGCCCTGGAACTACTGGAATAACTGACTGAGGGGTATCTGGCCCTGGAACTACTGGAATAACTGACTGAGTGGTATCTGGCCCTGGAACTACTGGAATAACTGACTGAGGGGTATCTGGCCCTGGAACTACTGGAATAACTGACTGAGTGGTATTTGGCCTTGGAACTACTGGAATAACTGACTGAGGGGTATCTGGCTCTGGAACTACTGGAATAACTGACTGAGTGGTATCTGTCTCTGGAACTACTGGAATAACTGACTGGAGGGTATCTGGCTCTGGAACTACTGGAATAACTGACTGAGTGGTATCTGGCTCTGAAACAACTGGAATAACTGACTGAGGGGTATCTGGCTCTGGAACTACTGGAATAACTGACTGAGTGGTATCTGGCCCTGGAACTACTGGAATAACTGACTGAGGGGTATCTGGCCCTGGAACTACTGGAATAACTGACTGGAGGGTATCTGGCCCTGGAACTACTGGAATAACTGACTGAGTGGTATCTGGCCCTGGAACTACTGGAATAACTGACTGAGGGGTATCTGGCCCTGGAACTACTGGAATAACTGACTGAGTGGTATTTGGCCTTGGAACTACTGGAATAACTGACTGAGGGGTATCTGGCTCTGGAACTACTGGAATAACTGACTGAGGGGTATCTGGCTCTGGAACTACTTGAATAACTGACTGAGTGGTATCTGGCCCTGGAACTACTGGAATAACTGACTGAGGGGTATCTGGCCCTGGAACTACTGGAATAACTGACTGAGTGGTATCTGGCCCTGGAACTACTGGAATAACTGACTGAGTGGTATCTGGCCCTGGAACTACTGGAATAACTGACTGAGTGGTATCTGTCTCTGGAACTACTGGAATAACTGACTGAGGGGTATCTGGCTCTGGAACTACTGGAATAACTGACTGAGTGGTATCTGGCTCTGAAACAACTGGAATAACTGACTGAGGGGTATCTGGCTCTGGAACTACTGGAATAACTGACTGAGTGGTATCTGGCCCTGGAACTACTGGAATAACTGACTGAGGGGTATCTGGCCCTGGAACTACTGGAATAACTGACTGGAGGGTATCTGGCCCTGGAACTACTGGAATAACTGACTGAGTGGTATCTGGCCCTGGAACTACTGGAATAACTGACTGAGGGGTATCTGGCCCTGGAACTACTGGAATAACTGACTGAGTGGTATTTGGCCTTGGAACTACTGGAATAACTGACTGAGGGGTATCTGGCTCTGGAACTACTGGAATAACTGACTGAGGGGTATCTGGCTCTGGAACTACTTGAATAACTGACTGAGTGGTATCTGGCCCTGGAACTACTGGAATAACTGACTGAGGGGTATCTGGCCCTGGAACTACTGGAATAACTGACTGAGTGGTATCTGGCCCTGGAACTACTGGAATAACTGACTGAGTGGTATCTGGCCCTGGAACTACTGGAATAACTGACTGAGGGGTATCTGGCTCTGGAACTACTGGATTAACTGACTGAGGGGTATCTGTCTCTGGAACTACTGGAATAACTGACTGAGGGGTATCTGTCTCTGGAACTACTGGAATAACTGACTGAGGGGTATCTGTCTCTGGAACTAGTGGAATAACTGACTGAGGGTATCTGTCTCTGAAACAACTGGAATAACTGACTGAGTGGTATCTGTCTCTGGAACTACTGGAATAACTGACTGAGGGGTATCTGTCTCTGGAACTACTGGATTAACTGACTGAGGGGTATCTGTCTCTGGAACTATTGGAATAACTGACTGAGGGGTATCTGTCTCTGGAACTACTGGAATAACTGACTGAGGGGTATCTGTCTCTGGAACTAGTGGAATAACTGACTGAGTGGTATCTGGCCCTGGAACTACTGGAATAACTGACTGAGGGGTATCTGGCCCTGGAACTACTGGAATAACTGACTGAGTGGTATTTGGCCTTGGAACTACTGGAATAACTGACTGAGGGGTATCTGGCTCTGGAACTACTGGAATAACTGACTGAGGGGTATCTGGCTCTGGAACTACTTGAATAACTGACTGAGTGGTATCTGGCCCTGGAACTACTGGAATAACTGACTGAGGGGTATCTGGCCCTGGAACTACTGGAATAACTGACTGAGTGGTATCTGGCCCTGGAACTACTGGAATAACTGACTGAGTGGTATCTGGCCCTGGAACTACTGGAATAACTGACTGAGGGGTATCTGGCTCTGGAACTACTGGATTAACTGACTGAGGGGTATCTGTCTCTGGAACTACTGGAATAACTGACTGAGGGGTATCTGTCTCTGGAACTACTGGAATAACTGACTGAGGGGTATCTGTCTCTGGAACTAGTGGAATAACTGACTGAGGGTATCTGTCTCTGAAACAACTGGAATAACTGACTGAGTGGTATCTGTCTCTGGAACTACTGGAATAACTGACTGAGGGGTATCTGTCTCTGGAACTACTGGATTAACTGACTGAGGGGTATCTGTCTCTGGAACTATTGGAATAACTGACTGAGGGGTATCTGTCTCTGGAACTACTGGAATAACTGACTGAGGGGTATCTGTCTCTGGAACTAGTGGAATAACTGACTGAGGGTATCTGTCTCTGAAACAACTGGAATAACTGACTGAGGGGTATCTGGCCCTGGAACTACTGGATTAACTGACTGAGTGGTATCTGGCTCTAGAACTACTGGATTAACTGACTGAGGGGTATCTGGCTCTAGAACTACTGGAATAACTTACTGAGTGGTATCTGGCCCTGGAACTACTGGAATAACTGACTGAGGGGTATCTGGCCCTGGAACTACTTGAATAATTGACTGAGTGGTATCTGGCCCTGGAACTACTGGAATAACTGACTGACGGGTATCTGGCCCTGGAACTACTGGAATAACTGACTGAGGGGTATCTGTCTCTGGAACTACTGGAATAACTGACTGAGGGGTATCTGTCTCTGGAACTACTGGATTAACTGACTGAGGGGTATCTGGCTCTAGAACTACTGGAATAACTTACTGAGGGGTATCTGGCTCTGTATGTTGTCTATACCACCTCTCTCTCTCCTTCCGCTCTCACTTTCACACTCAAAAATGACACTGTTTCAACACACTCAATTCAATTCAAAACAAAGGGCTTTATTGGCATGGGAAACGTTTTTACATTGCCAAAGCAAGTGAAATAGATAATAAACAAAAGTGACTTAAACAACAAAAAATGAACAGTAAACATTACACTCACAAACGTTTCAAATGAATAGTGACATTTCAAATGTCATATTATGTCTATGTACAGTAATTACTGTACAAGTAAAGTACAAGTAAGGATCTTTTTGTTTTCCCATGTTTTCTCAGAACTGCCAGTAGGGTTCCTGAGCATGTTAGGAACACTGAGGGAATGCTGAAGGAATGGTGACCTCATCTCTGTGAGATGGTCATCGCACTGCCCACACGTCTTTCCCTGCAGTGAATGATGAGCAGATAGACGCCTGGAAATGCAGAGTAATAACTATGTATTTGATAGGACTGAGATATGTGGTTGTCTCACGTAGCTATCTGAAGATAAATGCACTAGCTGGAAGTCACTCTGGATGACAGCGTCAGCTAAATGACTCAAATGTAATAGCCTACTGTCAATGTGCAAATTACAAATGACGGACACCTTGTTCCCAATATAGTGCCCTACCTCAGACCAGAGCCGCGTAGGGATATCTGGTCAAAAGTAGTGCACTATAAAGGGAATAGGGTTTTGAGACAGAGCCGGTGTAATTAAAATGTTTCCAAATATCCTAAAACGAGGAAAGAGTATCAGGTGGGTGAGAAGAACACAGCGGGACAGAAGAAGTAACGCTTGTTTTCTTTAAAAAAGCTCGAGAACTGAGCTACTTCTATCCTGCTCTCTGAATTCAAACAGCCACTCACTGGACCCGAGGGGACATGAGGGGACATGAGGGGACCTGAGCGTTCCGCCAGGCTTCGGCCTGCCAGTGTGTGTCTATAAGCCAGGCTAGCTGGCTCCTTTACAGCTTGGTCTCCTCTGCCCCCCCCCAGACTAGCCTGAATGGGTTTTTTGTTGTCATTGATAAAGCCTGAGGAAAAATAGGAGGACTGGTTCCTTTTGGAGGCAGTTGTGACCATGGTGCTGCTTGAGTGTTTCTTGGATGTCAGGGTGAACTGCTACTGAGAGGAATTCATCATGAATAAGACTCTATTTAGCTCTTTAGTCTGGTGATGATTCAATTCAGAATATAAACCCACCATGATTCCTGTGTGACAAACACTGCAGGCTGAAACTCTCTTTGTGAGTTTGTAGGCTACTAAACATCTTGTATATATTTAAACATATCCAAATAAAAATTAAAAATAAATAGTATTTATGCAAATACAGTAGAACATTTCCCCAGCTCCCGGTGAAGAACACAACGTCCATTATGAAAACACATGTAGGGCGGTCAGTCTACCTTTGCATAGTTGTGAGATAGTTCTCCTGTTTTAGCAGTAGCAGCAGGCCAGTCTGATGATGAATTCAATTACGGTCCCTCATTTGTGCTGAAAATGTATCATGTGAGACAGTGAGAATTTTTCATATGTTTTATTTTGTTAAACCTTTATTTAACTAGACAAGCCAGTAAAGAACAAATTCGTATTTACAATGACGGCCTACCCCGGCCAAACCCAAACCTGGACGACACTGGGCCAATTGTGTGCCAACCCTATGGGACTGCCAATCACGGCTGGTTGTGATACAGCCTGGAATCTAACCAGGGTCTGTAGTGACGCCTCTAGCACTGAGATGCAGTGCCTCAGACAGCTGAGCCACTCGGGAGCCCAAATTAGAATCAGAATGTTTCTTAACTAAAGTCATGTTCTAAACAGCTCTGAACTAGACAGGAGACAAATCCTATGACAGCTCCAACTATGAGTGTACAAGTTGTTGGGAGAAATATGCAGCTCACAAATGGTTTACTGTGCTTGTTAGACCTACTAGTTTGATTGTGCTGTTACGCATGTAGATGAGTATAACTCTGAGGAGCACGGTCATTACAGCAATATGATACAAATAATGTTAGGCGGAAGTGCTCAATGCATATTTATACACAAACACACGCACACATTCAGGCATGCACACACCCACCCACCCACACATACACACCCACCCACACATACATTCATACACACCCACTCACACCCACTCTGCCATAATACAGAACATGTTTGACCCCAGAGCAAAAATATCATGTGTAGTCAGTAAATCCCATGATGGGTAAGATGAAGTAAAGATTGCAGACGGTTATAAAGAAAACAAATAAATAAGGCAAAATTAATCTCCATGGAAACAAGAGAATGGCGATTTATTTCTTTACAGACTGTCAGTCAGTGGGGGGTAGCTCATAATGCCTTGTCATGCTAATACAACTACCAAATCTACAGTCATTCAAAGGGGAAGTTGGGCAAGTTACGATTGACCTCTAACTAGGATATCCCCTGAGTTTACCCCACAGCGTCCGTTACAATGGGAGGAGGGAGAACCCAGTGAAGCCTCTCAGAGGGGTCTGTCTGTGACATGAAAGTGACCGGTTGAGGGGGAAGACTTTGAAGTAGCTTGTCGAGGAGATCTGTAAACAAACAGGAACTAGACCCAGGCTGTTTTTCATTCCCCTGCAGTAAGAGTGGTTCAGGGGTGTGTGATGCCATCCTCCTTCATATGCTGTCTTTTTGACACCCTATCCCAAATAATAATAATATATAATATAGCCTACAGAAGAGACAAATAGTAAATTAGTACACATGTGCTTTTAGATTTAACCTGTGTCCTCGTGTTACAGTACAAAATGAATCTGTCTCTCAAGTGACGTGAATGTGAGCGAAAGAGTGGTGTTTGTGAGAGAGAGGGAATGCACTGCCTGGCCTTTAATTTCTTAACCTCTACAGGTCAAGAATGCTTCCTGACACTGTGGGTGTCTGTGTATTGAGATCACAGAGGAAGACACAGTTAGACAGAAAAGAGACGGCTGAGGACACAGATCCATGTCCATGCCCAGTTGGATATTATTAGGCAACTGTATCATTTTAACCACATGAAAGATTGGTATTTTTTTTCGTAATCATTTCACAATATAGTGGAGAACTCTATGCACCAATCCATTGTAACAATTGCATTACAGTAAAACCTAAGAAGGAAGCGCTAAATAGAATTTAACCAATGAGAGAGAAGAACAGGAGACATAGTGATTGACGGGAGCGTCGCCCACTTAGTTTATTCACATTTTAGATTGACGTAACATATTGACCAATCACGTACTAATTTCTTGAAGCTACGGACCAATTATAGTAAGCCATTTAGTGAAATGGGCGTTAATGTTTCCAAGTGGCTTTAGGCCGACCGCAGTCAGTGTATTCTTGTATCTGACTTGTGAATGTGGCAACGGCGAGTCAAGGAGGGGTGAACCGGTGTTTGGATTTTTATATTCAAGTAACGATAGCTAGTTTATAGTCATAGCTTGTGCTATATATTTAGAAACAACAACGGAATCACGATTTTTGTTTGGACTATTATTGTGTAACCCGAAGAGAATATGAAAAATAACATGGGGCGGTAGGGGATGTTGAAATGATTATCTGCGAGGATTCATAGCACAAGCTATTTTTTTTTTTCGTTTTCCCCACTTTGGATTTATTTTACATACGGTGGGAAAGCCGGAAAAGCCGCCGGACAGCGGGCGGAGAGGATGGACCAGGCGAATATCCTGAGAAAGTTCATCCAAGAGGTCTGTGTTATGCGAGAAGGGGACCAGAAAGGAGAGGATAACTTCGGCAGTGACTTTATGGTGAGACCAGCCAGACATCCTTCCCTTCTCCCTCTCTCGAACACACACGAGCAGTTCTAACCTGTTTCTCAGCGCTAACCGACAAAAAGGTGATGTGTCGACTGTTTAGTTTCAACACAATGGATTCATGAGTTTTCAGTCGATAGTCTGCGTTAGTTTTTTGTTCCTCGTGATGCTGCCCTTTTGGCTTTTCCCGTGTGAAAGCTCCCTGCTAGGCGGCTTGCTATGCAATCCTGAGGGCGGAGGGACACATTTCTCGTGCAATTCCCTCGTACAAATCTCCAGGCTTGTAATTTAATGCGGCCTAAAATTGTCATATTTAGAAATGTGCATATTGCCTCCCTTCTAATCGGAAAGCAAATAGTTTTTCAGTACAGTACTTTAACGGTATCCAGTTCAATAATATAGGCGTGGGTACTAGGCGTCCCAAACCAGCCACGCGAGTGTAGTAATCGATGCGCTCTTGACTTTACGTTAGCAAGAGCTAACGTTAGCTGGTTACCTAGCTTGTCAAGCGTGCCTGTCAAACTTTCGTATTACCATGGCCTAAAATCCTAATGAACATGCTTGCTCGCTGCATGTTTTGAATATTGACAGTTTCATTGGGAGACGTCGATTAACTCAAGACCAGAAAGCTTTGTCAACTTACCTCCATTGACAGTAGGCTGGCTAGCTAGCATGAACCGAGTTGGCAATCGTGCTTTTCATCGTATTAATAACGTTAGCAGGAAATTATTTGGTTGGTAGATTGCCATATTCAATGGAAATACAAAACTGTTTATAAATAGACTACCGTATTTATCAGAAATAAACTGGAATGCGTGCATACCAGACATTGCTAACTGGGTGGCTAGCTGGCTAACTTTTCCCAAGTCCCACTCCCTAGTTACTTCTTTGTCCATGACTTCCGATTTCGTGTTTATCTCAATATATTGGTATTGTATTCTCCACATCATATTCCTGATATTACATAGCTGACATAATCAATCTGTATTCGTATCAATTTTCTGCGAGGATTTAGTGTTGAACAGAAAACGGGTTGGTATGTGGTGATGATCTGTCTGGCCTGTCCCAGCCAGTCAGACAACTATGTCGGTGGGGTCTGAAATAGGGAGTTGACGGATGTTGCGCAAGGATCAGGGACAGTGCGAAATTAGGATTGTGAAAGGAAGTGGTTTATAGCTGGGTTTCCCAAACTCTGCTCTTGGTCCCTCTGGGTAAGTGTTTTGGGTTTTGCCCTAGCACTACACAGCTGATTCAAATAATCAAACTTGATGACCAAAACCAAAACGTGCACCCAGGACCGTGTTTGGGAAACCCTGGTTTATAGCACGACATGCTCCACCGTTGTCACTGAGTTGTAACTACATATTGTTACTACACATGCTCAAGGTTGTTTAGAACGTTCCAATCCTCCCATTAAAATAGTAATGCAGTCTGACAAGATGTTAGCACCACTTGAAAGGTTCATGATGTTTAGGTTAGGCTGGCCGACACATGACCACCACCCTCAACATGTTATCTTTATTACCTGGAGCATTTTGGGGCCTTTTGTCCAACTCAGTCAGTTATAAATCCTCCCCTATCCTTGGCCCTGTTCTGACTGACTAGATGTAACTAACTTATCACCCAATGACTGATTGTATTGGCAACAACTAAAAATCCAATAGCCTGTGGTGAGAGGCCTGTTCAGTATTGACACGTTAATGTGTCTGCGTAGCAGAATACCACAGTAATCCACCACATGCAAATGAATACCAACAGTGGTTTATATTTTTTTATAAGCCTGAGGCGCTTGATAGCGGGTTGGTAGTGCACAACCTTTGACCAGGGCCCATAGGGTTATGGTGAGAAGTAGGGGACTAGTATGCATGGAGTAGGATGCCATTTTGGGTACACCCTAGGGTAAGTTGGAGGGGCGGCGGCAGGGCCCTATGACATACCTACTACTGTATTTAACTGCCACTCGCCTCTCAGAAAGCAGAGGTGATTTTAAGACACCAGCACATCACTGGAAGGCATGGCTGTCTGGAAATGGCCACAACAGTAACCATGTTTCTTTGTGAGACTGTCATGTTCAATGTCGGTCAGCATTGATTGATCCTAGCAAGCACTAAGAAGAATGTAGGCTAGGGAGGTTACATAGGGGCTAACTGAGCCCCCTTTATGATGTAGTGCTAGCCTGGGGTATGTGAATGT
Source organism: Salvelinus fontinalis (assembly GCF_029448725.1). Lineage (NCBI taxonomy): Eukaryota > Metazoa > Chordata > Actinopteri > Salmoniformes > Salmonidae > Salvelinus > Salvelinus fontinalis. The sequence goes on from NC_074675.1 coordinate 6,665,294, forward strand.
AGCTCAGCCTGGGCTATATCTTCTGGCCAATCAAAATGAACCTGAGTGAGCTCTGTCTGTCATAGCCAGGGGGCAGGAAGACAGGAGAGGGCCTGGGTTGCCATTCGTGTAAAGATGACATCCAGTGCTGGAGCTGTTGTTCATCACAATGTGAGGCTGTGTGTCATTGTGTTGTCTGATCTGACAACCTTCATACCAGTGCCAACAGAGAGTGGATGTGGATATGGAAGGGAGATGCTGGCTTTGGCATTATGATGGACAGACGGCTGAGATCAGGATCACAGGCCTCCCAATATATTATTCACACCCCGACCCGTGTGACCGAGAGGCCCGTGTGACCGAGAGGCCCGTGTGACCGAGAGGCCCGTGTGACCGAGAGGCCCGTGTGACCGAGAGGCCCGTGTGACCGAGAGGCCCGTGTGACCGAGAGGCCCGTGTGACCGAGAGGCCCGTGTGACCGAGAGACCAAGGCCCGTTGATGTGGTCTTGACACCGAGACCATATGACTGAGTCTCTGCCAGAGAGACACTCAAGAACATAAACCTGCCTGCCTACTTACCCACATCTACTGCAGTGATCAGGAGACAAGAGTTCCCTGACATCTACAGCAGGGAATTCAATAGTGAGGCGTGCCACACCAAATCTGGATAGAGGGGGTTAAATCTCCTACTGTCTGTCTACAGGGGTACCACCCTCACTACCATTAAACCAGTGTAGAGCTAGACTTGAGGCTCTACCAACTAGACTTGAGGCTATACCAACTAGACAAGAGGCTCTACCAACTAGACAAGAGGCTCTACCAACTAGACAAGAGGCTCTACCAACTAGACAAGAGGCTCTACCAACTAGACAAGAGGCTCTACCAACTAGACAAGAGGCTCTACCAACTAGACAAGAGGCTCTACCAACTAGACAAGAGGCTCTACCAACTAGACAAGAGGCTCTACCAACTAGACAAGAGGCTCTACCAACTAGACAAGAGGCTCTACCAACTAGACAAGAGGCTCTACCAACTAGACAAGAGGCTCTACCAACTAGACAAGAGGCTCTACCAACTAGACAAGAGGCAATACCAACTAATAAAGCTCTGTCTCTGGAAGTTTTAAGTGTGATATGAATCACTATGTTCATAGCCCTGTGAGACATGTATCTAGTCAGTTTTAAAGGGAAATGTCATGCTGAGTGGAAGGCATTTTAGGCTTGGGAAGGAAGGCCCATTTTCAGTGGATTAGTTGCAGGGAGCAGGCTAATGCTGCTCTTGTTAATCTGAGTAGATTTGTTTTTCTTTGTGTGTTTGTGTACACTAACATGCCGGCAGATGGATTGAGCTTTATTTTTGAGGAACTCCTGAAAAACAGGCTGCAGTTGAGCAACTACAGAGGCTGGCATGTGTGAGAAGTAGGCTGGCTAGCTAGCTACTGTGTGTGAGAAGTAGGCTGGCTAGCTAGCTACTGTGTGTGAGAAGTAGGCTGGCTAGCTAGCTACTGTATGTGAGAAGTAGGCTGGCTAGCTAGCTACTGTGTGTGAGAAGTAGGCTGGCTAGCTAGCTACTGTGTGTGAGAAGTAGGCTGGCTAGCTAGCTACTGTGTGTGAGAAGTAGGCTGGCTAGCTAGCTACTGTGTGTGAGAAGTAGGCTGGCTAGCTAGCTACTGTGTGTGAGAAGTAGGCTGGCTAGCTAGCTACTGTGTGTAAGAAGTAGGCTGGCTAGCTAGCTACTGTGTGTGAGAAGTAGGCTGGCTAGCTAGCTACTGTGTGTGAGAAGTAGGCTGGCTAGCTAGCTACTGTGTGTGAGAAGTAGGCTGGCTAGCTAGCTACTGTGTGTGAGAAGTAGGCTGGCGAGCTAGCTACTGTGTGTGAGAAGTAGGCTGGCTAGCTAGCTACTGTGTGTGAGAAGTAGGCTGGCGAGCTAGCTACTGTGTGTGAGAAGTAGGCTGGCTAGCTAGCTACTGTGTGTGAGAAGTAGGCTGGCTAGCTAGCTACTGTGTGTGAGAAGTAGGCTGGCTAGCTAGCTACTGTGTGTGAGAAGTAGGCTGGCTAGCTAGCTACTGTGTGTGAGAAGTAGGCTGGCTAGCTAGCTACTGTGTGTGAGAAGTAGGCTGGCTAGCTAGCTACTGTGTGTGAGAAGTAGGCTGGCTAGCTAGCTACTGTGTGTGAGAAGTAGGCTGGCTAGCTAGCTACTGTGTGTAAGAAGTAGGCTGGCTAGCTAGCTACTGTGTGTGAGAAGTAGGCTGGCTAGCTAGCTACTGTGTGTGAGAAGTAGGCTGGCTAGCTAGCTACTGTGTGTGAGAAGTAGGCTGGCTAGCTAGCTACTGTGTGTGAGAAGTAGGCTGGCTAGCTAGCTACTGTGTGTGAGAAGTAGGCTGGCTAGCTAGCTACTGTGTGTGAGAAGTAGGCTGGCTAGCTAGCTACTGTGTGTGAGAAGTAGGCTGGCGAGCTAGCTACTGTGTGTGAGAAGTAGGCTGGCTAGCTAGCTACTGTGTGTGAGAGATTGCATTCCGGTGACTCCAGCACTTAGCATGATTCAGGAGCTCTTGCACCCTACCCCACATATTTGTCAAGCTCCTATCATCACACATGCTGAGCAGGGAGGAAGCTCCCCTGTTACACACTGGTACAGAGCCCCATATATCTCCTGTATCGAGAGCCCCGTATTTCCCCTGTGTCGAGAACCCCGTATTTCCCCCTGTATCGAGAACCCCGTATTTCCCCCTGTATCGAGAGCCCCGTATTTCCCCCTGTATCGAGAGCCCCGTATTTCCCCCTGTATCGAGAGCCCCGTATTTCCCCCTGTATCGAGAGCCCCGTATTTCCCCCTGTATCGAGAGCCCCGTATTTCCCCCTGTATCGAGAGCCCCGTATTTCCCCCTGTATCGAGAGCCCCGTATTTCCCCCTGTATCGAGAGCCCCGTATTTCCCCCTGTATCGAGAGCCCCGTATTTCCCCCTGTATCGAGAGCCCCGTATTTCCCCCTGTATCGAGAGCCCCGTATTTCCCCCTGTATCGAGAGCCCCGTATTTCCCCCTGTATCGAGAGCCCCGTATTTCCCCCTGTATCGAGAGCCCCGTATTTCCCCCTGTATCGAGAGCCCCGTATTTCCCCCTGTATCGAGAGCCCCGTATTTCCCCCTGTATCGAGAGCCCCGTATTTCCCCCTGTATCGAGAGCCCCGTATTTCCCCCTGTATCGAGAGCCCCGTATTTCCCCCTGTATCGAGAGCCCCGTATTTCCCCCTGTATCGAGAGCCCCGTATTTCCCCCTGTATCGAGAGCCCCGTATTTCCCCCTGTATCGAGAGCCCCGTATTTCCCCCTGTATCGAGAGCCCCGTATTTCCCCCTGTATCGAGAGCCCCGTATTTCCCCCTGTATCGAGAGCCCCGTATTTCCCCCCCATGTCCTCCATGTCTGCATGCTAAGTAAGCCCCCAGTCACCATGGTTATAGGAAGCTGGCTAGTTAGCATAGCGATGTGCTACAGTTAGCTGTCTTTGATGTGCTCCTGGGTAATCAGCTTGATGAGGTGGAGAGGAGAGCTGCTATCCCAACACACATATGTACACACTAGGGGTGTAACGGTTCACCGGGTATTGCGGTTTTGGGGTCACGGTTGTCTGTGTTGTGAAGTCATTCACTATGTCCCTGGCGTTGTCTGTCTGTTGGGACATCATTCACTATGTCCCTGGTGTTGTCTGTCTGTTGGGACATCATTCACTATGTCCCTGGCGTTGTCTGTCTGGTGGGACATCATTCACGATGTCCCTGGCGTTGTCTGTCTGATGTGACATCATTCACTATGTCCCTGGCGTTGTCTGTCTGTTGGGACATCATTCACTATGTCCCTGGCGTTGTCTGTCTGTTGGGACATCATTCACTATGTCCCTGGCGTTGTCTGTCTGATGTGACATCATTCACTATGTCCCTGGCGTTGTCTGTCTGTTGGGACATCATTCACTATGTCCCTGGCGTTGTCTGTCTGTTGGGACATCATTCACTATGTCCCTGGCGTTGTCTGTCTGGTGAGACAAGGATTGTTATGTTGGGCCTCTCAAGTAGAAGTCTAAAAAGTTGGACCAGTTTCAAAATGGACCTGGGCCTTTCCCAACCAGACAAACATGCATAAATAAATTTTTCAATATAGAGACCTGTTCCGAACGGACCTGAGGACATCCAGTTCCGTATAGACATGGTTGGATCCGAGGTGGGGGGAAGCAGCAGTCAGTTTGTAAGCTACTTTATTAACCAGAGCAGAAACAGCGCTAGGGAGAACAGGCGAAGGAGGGGCCTTGCAGTGTCCCCTGAGTGATTAACACAGGAGCATGGAGGGAGAGAGAGGCAGACAGCAAGCAACCAAACACCACTGCGCCCGGCCACTGCGCTACCTAGTTAGTTAGTCAGCTAGTGTTTTTGTTTGATCACCATTCCACACCTCTAAGGTTAAACAGTGATCAGAGCACTACAGTGTTGTTCTTCCCTGTTTTATTTGATATATAGTCTAGACCCTACGTTTAGATTAGTAATCTCTCTGTGCATAGTGTAATCTCTCTGTGCATAGTGTAATCTCTCTGTGCATAGTGTAATCTCTCTGTGCATAGTGTAATCTCTCTGTGCATAGTGTAATCTCTCTGTGCATAGTGTAATCTCTCTGTGCATAGTGTAATCTCTCTGTGCATAGTGTAATCTCTCTGTGCATAGTGTAATCTCTCTGTGCATAGTGTAATCTCTCTGTGCATAGTGTAATCTCTCTGTGCATCGTGTAATCTCTCTGTGCATAGTGTAATCTCTGTCTCCATGTGAGGCGTAGGTGTGCAGTGTAAACACATGAGTGATGACAGGAGACTGTCCTGCTGGAGGTAATGCATCACCACTGCCATGATAATCTGACGCCTGCTCAGCCCTGCTGTGCCTCGCATACAAATCCATGAATATGACCTTCAGAGAAGGTGTGTCTGGGGTTGCTGTGCACCCCAGAGAGTAGGTCTGAGGATTCTTCCTCTGTGATAGTCACTACTGACTGTGAGATTATGGTAGTGACTACATGAACCACAGCCTAAGTGCTAAAAATGCTGAGCTATTTAAACAGGATGAAATTTAAAAAATCCCAGAAATGTTCCATACGCACCAAAAGCTTATTCATCTCATTTGTTTACATCCCTGTTGGTGAGCATGTCTCCTTTTTCCAAGATAATCCATCCACCTGACTGGTGTGGCATATCAAGAAGCTTATTAAACAGCATGATCATTACACAGGTGCACCTTGTGCTAGGGACAATAAAAGGCTTCTTTAAAATGTGCAGTTTTGTCACACGACCCCACAAATTTTAAGTTAGCATGTTGACTGCAGGAATGTCCACCAGAGCTGTTGCCAGATAATTGGATGTTCATTTCTCTATCTCTACATTTCTCTACCATAAACTGCCTCCAGCTTCGTTTTAGAGAATTTGGCAGTATGGCCAACCGGCCTCACAACTGCAGACCACGTGTAACCACACCAGCCCAGGACCTCCACATCCAGCTTCTTCACCTGCGGAATCTTCTGAGGGGGGGTGCTTGAGGTGCTAATGAGTATTTCTGTCTGTAATAAAGCCCTTTTTTGGGGATAAACTCATTCTGATAGGCTGGGCCTTGCCCACCTATGGCTGCACCCCTGCCCAGTCATGTGAAATCCATATATTAGGGCCTAATGAATTTAATTGACTGATTTCCTTGTATGAACTATAACTCAGTAAAAGCTTTGAAATTGCTGCATGTTGCGGTTATATATTTTTTGTTCAGTGTACTTTCCCTTCTCGTAGATGTTTATCCCCCCCCCCGGGCGACTACTGAAGGGAGACCGTGAGATCCAGTCGGTAGTTGTGCTTTACCCCCCCCCGGGCGACTACTGTGAGATCAGACCAGTAGTTGAGCAGACCATGTCAAACACAATGACCGTATACACGGAGGATACCAAACACAATGACCGTATACACGGAGGATACCAAACACAATGACCGTATACACGGAGGATACCAAACACAATGACCGTATACACGGAGGATACCAAACACAATGACCGTATACACGGAGGATACCAAACACAATGACCGTATACACGGAGGATACCAAACACAATGACCGTATACACGGAGGATACCAAACACAATGACCGTATACACGGAGGATACCAAACACCAAGAACACTTCTCTAATATTTAGTTGCACCCCCTTTGCCCTCAGAACAGCCTCAATTCATTGGGTCATGGACTCTACAAGGTGTCGAAAGAGTTCTGGCCCATGTTGACTCTAATGCTTCCTACAGTTGTGTCAAGTTGGCTGGATGTCCTTTGGGTGGTGGACCATTCTTGATACACACGGGAAACTTGAGCGTGAAAACCCCAGCAGCGTTGCAGTTCTCCTTACACCGTTCAAAGGCACTTAATTATTTTGTCTTTCCCATTCAGCTTCTGAGTGACACACATACACAATCCATGTCTCAATTTTCTCAAGGCATAAAAATCCATCTTTAACCTGTCTCCTCCCCTTTCATCTACACTGATTGAAGTGGATTTAACTGGTGACATCAATAAGGGATCATATCTTTCACCTGAGTTCACCTGGTCAGTCTGTCATGGAAAGTGTTCTTAATGTTTTGTACACTCAGTGTATCCTGTATATCAATAAGGAGTGGGGGAAAAGTTGCCTGTGCATTGATAAGCAAATCAAAGGCGGCATTAACAATAAGTAATCAAATAATTATGGAACTTCTAAAAGCTTATTTCACACCATAGCTTGCTGAATTTACAAGTTAACGTTTCTTTCATTTGGATTTTGGCACAAATGAAAATGTGACTGACTCGCCCATGGATTGATGGTCCAGCATTGTTTCAATGAAAAGTTTCGGCGTTGGATTAGCTATGTGCGACATGCCCAGTTACATGCCTGCCCAGTTACATGCCTGCCCAGTTACATGCCTGCCCAGTTACATGCCTGCCCAGTTACATGCCTGCCCAGTTACATGCCTGCCCAGTTACATGCCTGCCCAGTTACATGCCTGCCCAGTTACATGCCTGCCCAGTTACATGCCTGCCCAGTTACATGCCTGCCCAGTTACATGCCTGCCCAGTTACATGCCTGCCCAGTTACATGCCTGCCCAGTTACATGCCTGCCCAGTTACATGCCTGCCCAGTTACATGCCTGCCCAGTTACATGCCTGCCCAGTTACATGCCTGCCCAGTTACATGCCTGCCCAGTTACATGCCTGCCCAGTTACATGCCTGCCCAGTTACATGCCTGCCCAGTTACATGCCTGCCCAGTTACATGCCTGCCCAGTTACATGCCTGCCCAGTTACATGCCTGCCCAGTTACATGCCTGCCCAGTTACATGCCTGCCCAGTTACATGCCTGCCCAGTTACATGCCTGCCCAGTTACATGCCTGCCCAGTTACATGCCTGCCCAGTTACATGCCTGCTAGAGTTAGAAGCAGGTGGATGAGCAATACCCATCGTCGTGGTACTGATGAAGCCTGAGCTGGAATGTGAAGCTAACTGAAGCTGGCTAGCTTTAGAAAAGCCAGAGTAGATGTAGCTTGCTTCGTAGGAAACCCCCTCTGGAAACAAACAGGTGTGTGTTTATTTGCTGAAATGTGTGCAGATACCCGGCTACTGAAAGGGACAGGCGGCTATTTGAGACTGCGTTTGAATGGAACTTTTACGGTGTTTCTGCTGTGCAAGTGATTTAGAATTCTGTGTGTGTGTGTGTGGACGTCACAGCGTGTCGTTGGAAGCTTTAGTGGGATCAAAGCTGACCCATAAAGTTAGAACAGTCCCAGAGCCTGTCTGAGCTCCACGGATTCTAATCCCCAGGAAATGATGCTGTAATGCCCCTCTGACCGTCTAACCACTTGGCCCTTGCTTGGTCCGTGTGTTTCCTCATGATCATAGAGAAAGTGTCTGTGTGAGATGGAGGAGTGTGAACTGATTCACTAAAGTGTATTAATAGGTTAATGGGTGACTAGGCTGAGGTCTATTTGGATGTTTGTTGACCTAGTCTTATGACAGAGTACAGTACTGGTATTCTATTTGACAATCCACAGTCACATCGGATTGAGGGAGATGGAGGGAAGGAGCTAGATAGAGGGGATAGAGCAGGCCATTAGAGACGGTCTGTGACCTCCAGCACCCTCTTCCTCCTCTTCTGTTCAGCACTGCTTTGATGTCTGGGCCAGTGGGTCCTCTCATGATTTCATTCACTTCTTCTAAAACACAATAGCACACATACTGCTGTGTGTTAGAGTGTATGTGTTTATTGCCTGGGGCGTTGTCTGTCTGACCGTCAGACTGTCTGTCTGTCTGTCAGGGTCCAGGAGAGTCTAGGACGGCACACGGCTGCTGCCTCTCCTCCTCCCTCTGTTTCCCTCCTATACTGACTGACTGGATATTTAGATGGTATATTTAGCTATATTCTACTGTATAGACCTGACTGACTGGATATTTAGATGGTATATTTAGCTATATTCTACTGTATAGACCTGACTGAGTGGATATTTAGATGGTATATTTAGCTATATTCTACTGTATAGACCTGACTGAGTGGATATTTAGATGGTATATTTAGCTATATTCTACTGTATAGACCTGACTGACTGGATATTTAGATGGTATATTTAGCTATATTCTACTGTATAGACCTGACTGACTGGATATTTAGATGGTATATTTAGCTATATTCTACTGTATAGACCTGACTGACTGGATATTTAGATGGTATATTTAGCTATATTCTACTGTATAGACCTGACTGACTGGATATTTAGATGGTATATTTAGCTATAGTCTACTGTATAGACCTGACTGTGTGTGAGTGTTTTTAGGTTGGCACTGCAGTCAAGCCGGGCTAGAGGGAGAGAGGGAAGGAGAGAGGATCAAGCCCCTGCACCGCGCTGGTCTGTGTGACTCCTACTTCCTGTGTTTGGTCTGAACCCCCCCCCCCCCCCCCCCCGTTCTGTTCCGCCGCGTCCTCCACACACTCGCTGGTCCCATTTAAGAGAGGAAGCTATAAAGTCTGTCTGCTGAAGGTTCCCTTCTTGCCTCATACTGTTGCCTCTCCAGTCCACTGTCATGTGAGAAGTGACCAGCCTCTAACCCCCTAAGCCCTGTCAATGATAGCCTAGCCCGTGTGCCTCTTCATTCGTCTGTCTCACAGTACCAGTCAAAAGTTTGGACACACCTACTCATTCCAGGGTTTTTTAAATTTGACTATTTTCTACATTGTAGAATACTACATTGTACAATACTAGTGATGACATCAAAACGATCAAATAACACACATGGAATCATGTAGTAACCAAAAAATGATCTGGATTGACTGACCTTCATGTCTTAAAGTAATTATGGACTGTTGTTTCTCTTTGCTTATTTGAGTTGTTCTTGCCGTAATAGGGACAGGGTCTTTTACCAAATAGGGCTATCTTCTGTATACCACCCCTACCTTGTCACTACACAACTGATTGGCTCAAACGCATTAAGAAGGAAAGAAATTCCACACATTAACTTTTAACAAGGCACACCTGTTAATTGATATTCATTCCAGGTGACTACCTTATGAAGCTGGTTGAGAGAATGCCAAATGTGCAAAGCTGTTATCAAGGCAAAGGGTGGCTACTTTGAAGAATCTCAAATATACTTTGATTTGTTGAACACTTTTTTTGTTACTTCATTATTCCATATGTTATTTCATAGTTTTGATGTCTTCACTGTTATTCTACAATGTAGAAAATAGTACAAATTAAGAAAACCCTTGAGTTGAGTAGGTGTGTTCAAACGTGTGCTGTGTGTGTGTGTGCGTGTGTGTAACCAGGCCTGTAGGTGTGCTCTCTGCTCTTGTCTGCTGGCTCTATAATGGAACACTTTGCCCTGCGAGTCTTTTTCTTACAAACACACCAACAACATTCCTTCGTTTTATGTTGCCATTTGCATTACATTCCTGGAGCATAGAGGTCATGCATGCATCTCTCACCTCCTGCTGCGATGGCCCTTCTACTGACACAGACAGACAAGCACTCCGCAGCTCTTCAGGGACTTTTACAGTAGGATTCAACAGAATCCTGAAACAGAATTCAGCAGTAGGGTTCTGTAACAATGCTTCCCTTTTTCCTATCTAAATCCTTTATCTAGGAGTTTAGTGTATTTGTCAGGCTTTTAACTTAATCTCTCCTATTCACCCCTTCTCTCCTGTCAAAACCTGCTTACCTCTGTAGAAACGCACTCCTGTAAACATGCAGAATTGCTCTCCTGTAAACATGCAGAATTGCTCTCCTGTAAACACGCGGAAACGCTCTCCTGTACACACGCGGAAACGCTCTCCTGTAAACAGGCGGAAACGCTCTCCTGTAAACACGCGGAAACGCTCTCCTGTAAACACGCGGAAATATATACATATATTTGCAGAAACGACACAAATGCAGAAACGTATGTGTGTGTGGGGGGATATGTATGTGGGGGGATATGTATGTGGGCGTGGGGGGATATGTATGTGGGCGTGGGGGGATATGTATGTGGGCGTGGGGGGATATGTATGTGGGCGTGGGGGGATATGTATGTGGGCGTGGGGGGATATGTATGTGGGCGTGGGGGGATATGTATGTGGGCGTGGGGGGATATGTATGTGGGCGTGGGGGGATATGTATGTGGGCGTGGGGGGATATGTATGTTTGCATGCTTGAGTGAGACGGTGAATGTGAAAGGAAGTAGAAGTGTGTGTGCCAGAAAGCCGATGTAGGCTGGTGGAGGTCTAAACATGTGTACAATGCATTCGGAAAGTATTGAGGCCCCTTGACTGAGGCCCCTTGACTACGGACAAGTCCTTCGACTTCATGACTTAATTTTTGCTCTGACATGTACTGTCAACTGTGGGACCTTATAGAGAGGTGTGTGCCTTTCCAAATCAAGGCCAATCAATTGAAATTGAAAAGTTGAAGAAACATCTCAAGGATAATCAATGGAAACAGGATGCACCTGAAGTCAGTTTCCAGTCTCATAGCAAAGGGTCTGAATACTTCAATTATTTCTTTTTTTTGCCAAACATTTCTAAAAATGTGTTTTCACTTTGTCATTATAAGGTATTGTGTGTAGATTGAGGATTTAAAAAAAATGTATTTAATCAATTTTCTAATAAAGCTGTAACATAACAGAATGTGAAGGATTCTGAATACTTTCTGAGTGCACTGTATGGAAGTCTGAATAAAATAATTGTCTCCACGGATACGGTTGGATTTTGTCCAGGCTACTTTGAAGCAAGGTAAAACATGCCTCATATGTAGTAAAATGTTTAGGTTTCAAACTATTTAAGTAGCTATATGTTTTAAAATGAATTCTGCCTCCAGCTCATTGCAAAGTGGTGTGTGACGTGGTGATGAAGCCTGGCCCCCGTTGCCCGTTCATCTGAATGGCGAATGGGAAGCTCTTCAATTACCAGTTGAGAAATAATGAGTAGATCTTCTTAATCGTGGCCCAAAAACTATTTAAAAAATTGTTACGCAATGATTGTGTTTATAAAAACACCTTCTGACACACTTTCTGTTCCAAGGCTCTATCTGTATGCTGTGCACGATACATAACAAAGAAATGCACAGGCCAATTTAATTTCACTAAATGATGCAAATGAACCCGTAGTCCGATAAGTATGACTAGTGTGATCAACTGGTGTTTCCATCAACAATTGGCCGGTGCAAATTTAATTTATTAGCTTTTCAAAACAAACAAACAAAAATTCCGAAAGCCGGCTATTACTGGCTAACGAAAATCTTGGCGCTATAGTATGTCGTGAGAGGGCTTATGACGAGGTGCTGAAAATCTAGCCACTGGGCTGTGGAGCTGACCAGACAGGAAGTGGTGCTTGTAGCCAGTGATGTCGGAGGGCAGAACATCACGTCACACCAGAAAACGCCCTCTACTACAGTACATCCACAGGTGTTTCCTGTGGCCTGGCTGGCACTGAGCGCTGTGAACGACCCTTCACTAACACACAGATTGATGTTCACACACACACTCTCACACACACATCCTTCCTGTGCCCCCCCCCCTGCTACTCTGCCAAGTGGTGTACAGTAGTTCTACAGAACTGCCTTTGTGACTGTAGACCTCAGTGGAAAATCTCAGTAACCCACAGGCAACACCACACACACACACACACACACACACACACACACACACACACACACACACACACACACACACACACACACACACACACACACACACACACACACACACACACACACACACACACACTTGTCCAGCAGGCTGAGGCGTGGTCCCCTACTGATTTGCTGATGTAAGGAGAGACCCTGACTCAGGACAGTAACTACTGAGACTACTACAATAGTTATCTAAGGGAGGTCGTCTTGGCTATAATGTCAAGTCAGAACAAAGTTTCTCTTTTTGTTCTGTTTTCTTCCTGGTCCCGGGGCTGCTGGGAGCTGTGCTGGAGAGGAGGATGATGGATAATTAAGCAGAGCACTGCACTTCCTCCTCTGCCCCGTGCGTGTTGATGGGGCCCTATGGGGACGTCAGTAATTGGTCTTCTCTCTCTACACTGTTTCCTCCTCCCAGGTTTTTAGGGCGATTAGGGAAACAAGACTCTAGCTAGTGATGAACAGTCTTTTTTTACTGCTGTGGTGTGGGCTTGTGCACACACACTAGGCCAACTCACTTACACAGTCACTCAAACACATTCTGCTGTAGCTCAGTGATTTTCCATTGAAGCAGATGTGTGGAGAGAAATGTTCCAAGCTCTGGGTTGGTTCTACTCCAGTAGTACAGTGTGAGTTCTACGAGTCTCCAGTCATCACTTCACACTCGGCATGTTCTCACTGTGGCCTGCTGGGTGCAGCAACACCTCACCCAGGCCTGACACTGTGGCCTGCCGGGTACAGCAACACCTCACCCAGGCCTGACACTGTAGCCTGCTGGGTACAGCAACACCTCACCCAGGCCTGACACTGTGGCCTGCTGGGTACAGCAACACCTCACCCAGGCCCAACACTGTGGCCTGCTGGGCACAGCAACACCTCACCCAGGCCTGACACTGGCCTGCTGGGCACAGCAACACCTCACCCAGGCCTGACACTGTGGCCTGCTGGGTACAGCAACACCTCACCCAGGCCTGACACTGTGGCCTGCTGGGTACAGCAACACCTCACCCAGGCCTGACACTGTGGCCTGCTGGGCACAGCAACACCTCACCCAGGCCTGACACTGTGGCCTGCTGGGCACAGCAACACCTCACCCAGGCCTGACACTGTGGCCTGCTGGGTACAGCAACACCTCACCCAGGCCTGACACTGTGGCCTGCTGGGTACAGCAACACCTCACCCAGGCCTGACACTGTGGCCTGCTGGGCACAGCAACACCTCACCCAGGCCTAATGACAGATGTGGAGTCTCCCGCATTGTACAATGACACTTTCTTGCTCTTTCTCTCTCTCACTCTCACACACACTAGGCTAGCCTGTTGATGCTACTCTGCTGACTGTGATCTCTCCCAGTAGTTAGCACTAGGCTAGCCTGCTGATGCTAATCTGCTGACTGTGATCTCTCCCAGTAGTTAGCACTAGGCTAGCCTCCTGATGCTAATCTGCTGACTGTGTTCTCTCCCAGTAGCTAGCACTAGGCTAGCCTGCTGATGCTACTCTGCTGACTGTGTTCTCTCCCAGTAGCTAGCACTAGGCTAGCCTGCTGATGCTACTCTGCTGACTGTGTTCTCTCCCAGTAGCTAGCACTAGGCTAGCCTGCTGATGCTACTCTGCTGACTGTGATCTCTCCCAGTAGCTAGCACTAGGCTAGCCTGTTGATGCTACTCTGCTGACTGTGTTCTCTCCCAGTAGCTAGCACTAGGCTAGCCTGTTGATGCTACTCTGCTGACTGTGTTCTCTCCCAGTAGCTAGCACTAGGCTAGCCTGTTGATGCTACTCTGCTGACTGTGATCTCTCCCAGTAGCTAGCACTAGGCTAGCCTGCTGATGCTACTCTGCTGACTGTGATCTCTCCCAGTAGCTAGCACTAGGCTAGCCTGTTGATGCTACTCTGCTGACTGTGATCTCTCCCAGTAGCTAGCACTAGGCTAGCCTGCTGATGCTAATCTGCTGACTTTGTTCTCTCCCAGTAGCTAGCACTAGGCTAGCCTGCTGATGCTAATCTGCCGACTAAGGTACAGTAATGTCTCTGTTAGATGTTCTGCCTGGGGTAATGTTAATAATCATCATCATTATGTTTGTCCTAATGCTGCTGTTTCTGTTAGATGGTACAGATGATGAAAGTTAGCGTAGCGTCCTGCTGGCCTCATCTGACACTGCTGAATAGTAGCCTGCGCTAGAATGGTCTGGCTCAAACTGGGCAATGTCTGGGGAAGCCTTATCCTGGGATCTACATGCTCTAGCCAAGTCCTCTGACTATCAATAACTGTCTGTGACAACAATAATCTCAACAACAATAGTCAGCCAAAGACTTGGCCAAGTAGTCTAGGAAGTGGATGTGACGCTGCCTCAGATTGGTTGACACGGAATGTGAATGCAAGGGGCAACATTCTCCAATCTCCATGCAGACATGGGTCCTATCCTAATAGGCAACTGGATTGTATTGACATAAAGATGATAAATGATGGTGGAAGGTACAACACTCCATATAGGTCTGAACACTCTCTGTTTCTCTCTGGATGTAGATCAAAACATAGTGGTGTTTCAGTCAACCATAACCCCATCAGACAAGCCTCCCCTCTGGACCCTGCCTTACCCCAGAGAGAGAGAGCCCTGGGAGGGACTGCAGGGGGGAGACGGGGAGGGAGGTAGGTGGAGAGGTCCGCGTCACTTCCCCCTCTGCTTCGTGTATAGCGGTGACTTCACCAACAGGGCTCAATTAGCCCAAATGTGTCTCTGCTGCTGCTAAATATAGTAGAGTGACTCTGCCTGGAAGTCCAACCCCTCTAATACTGATGCTTAAGTTGATTACAGTTATAATAGGTGGAGAGGGAGAACAAGTTGACAATAGAGGCAGATGTGAAAGCCGTTAAACACACACCCCCATATACGTTAGTATAGAGACCGATGTAGACCGACGGAAAACCTGTCCGGTATCACGGAATCCAGACATTAAAACGGAATTCAACAATGTATTGAACTTAGAAGATAATGATAGGACGTGTTATCATGTAGTCAGATATAGGACTAGGACGTGTAGTCAGATTGTTATCATGTAGTCTGATAAAGGACTAGGACGTGTTATCATGTAGTCAGATATAGGACTAGGACGTGTTATCATGTAGTCAGATATAGGACTAGGACGTGTTATCATGTAGTCAGATATAGGACTAGGACGTGTTATCATGTAGTCAGATATAGGACTAGGACGTGTTATCATGTAGTCAGATATAGGACTAGGACGTGTTATCATGTAGTCAGATATAGGACTAGGACGTGTTATCATGTAGTCAGATATAGGACTAGGACGTGTTATCATGTAGTCAGATATAGGACTAGGACGTGTTATCAGTAGTCAGATATAGGACTAGGACGTGTTATCATGTAGTCAGATATAGGACTAGGACGTGTTATCATGTAGTCAGATATAGGACTAGGACGTGTTATCATGTAGTCAGATATAGGACTAGGACGTGTTATGTAGTCAGATATAGGACTAGGACGTGTAGTCAGATATAGGACTAGGACGCGTGTAGTCAGATATAGGACTAGGACGTGTTATCGTGTAGTCAGATATAGGACTAGGACGTGTGGAGTCAGATATAGGACTAGGACGTGTACGTGAGCAGATATAGGACTAGGACGTGTTATCGTGTAGTCAGATATAGGACTAGGACGTGTTATCGTGTAGTCAGATATAGGACTAGGACGTGTTATCATGTAGTCAGATATAGGACTAGGACGTGTTATCATGTAGTCAGATATAGGACTAGGACGTGTTATCATGTAGTCAGATATAGGACTAGGACGTTATCATGTAGTCAGATATAGGACTAGGACGTTATCGTGTAGTCAGATATAGGACTAGGACGTGTTATCGTGTAGTCAGATATAGGACTAGGACGTGTTATCGTGTAGTCAGATATAGGACTAGGACGTGTAGTCAGATATAGGACTAGGACGTGTAGTCAGATATAGGACTAGGACGTGTAGTCAGATATAGGACTAGGACGTGTAGTCAGATATAGGACTAGGACGTGTAGTCAGATATAGGACTAGGACGTGTAGTCAGATATAGGACTAGGACGTGTAGTCAGATATAGGATGTGTAGTCAGATATAGGACGTGTAGTCAGATATAGGACGTGTAGTCAGATATAGGACGTGTAGTCAGATATAGGACGTGTAGTCAGATATAGGACGTGTAGTCAGATATAGGACGTGTAGTCAGATATAGGACGTGTAGTCAGATCTAGGACGTGTAGTCAGATATAGGATGTGTAGTCAGATATATAGGACGTGTAGTCAGATATAGGACGTGTAGTCAGATATAGGACGTGTAGTCAGATATAGGACCGTGCCCTCGCCCCGACATCGGACGCGAAGCCAGATATAGGACGCTGTAGTCAGACATCAGCGACGTGTAGTCACGCATCGAAGCGACGTGTAGTCAGATCTAGGACGTGTAGTCAGATCTAGGACGTGTAGTCAGATCTAGGACGTGTAGTCAGATCTAGGACGTGTAGTCAGATCTAGGACGTGTAGTCAGATCTAGGACGTGTAGTCAGATCTAGGACGTGTAGTCAGATCTAGGACGTGTAGTCAGATCTAGGACGTGTAGTCAGATATAGGACTAGGACGTGTAGTCAGATATAGGACTAGGACGTGTAGTCAGATACAGGACTAGGATGTGTAGTCAGATACAGGACTAGGATGTGTAGTCAGATACAGGACCAGGACGTGTTATCACGTAGTCAGATCTAGGACGTGTAGTCAGATATAGGACGTGTAGTCAGATATAGGACTAGGACGTGTAGTCAGATATAGGACTAGGATGTGTAGTCAGATACAGGACTAGGATGTGTAGTCAGATACAGGACTAGGATGTGTAGTCAGATACAGGACTAGGATGTGTAGTCAGATACAGGACCAGGACGTGTTATCACGTGTAGTCAGATCTAGGACGTGTAGTCAGATCTAGGACGTGTAGTCAGATCTAGGACGTGTAGTCAGATCTAGGACGTGTAGTCAGATCTAGGACGTGTAGTCAGATCTAGGACGTGTCGTCAGATCTAGGACGTGTCGTCAGATCTAGGACGCGTCGTCAGATCTAGGACGCGTCGTCAGATCTAGGACGCGTCGTCAGATCTAGGACGCGTCGTCAGATCTAGGACGCGTCGTCAGATCTAGGACGCGTAGTCAGATCTAGGACGTGTAGTCAGATCTAGGACGTGTAGTCAGATCTAGGACTAGGATGTGTAGTCAGATACAGGACTAGGACGTGTAGTCAGATACAGGACTAGGATGTGTAGTCAGATACAGGACCAGGACGTGTTATCACGTAGTCAGATACAGGACCTGGACGTGTTATCACGTAGTCAGATACAGGACCTGGACGTGTATTCACGTAGTCAGATACAGGACCTGGACGTGTATTCATGTAGTCAGATACAGGACCGGGACATGTAGTCATATGGGTTCAGCCAGGGTTGTGACTGTCTGTTTATATGGGAGGACAGATTGAGAGGCGTTTGTTCGGATTAAGCTGCCTGACTGAGTCCATCTGTCTGACTGTCTGTGTGGGTGTCCTCTCCTCCATCATACTACTTCCTACTGCTGTAGCCCCAGAGCAGGGTGTTAGTTTTTACTGAGACTCCCCTGGAACACAACAGAGAGGTGTTAGTAGTTACTGAGACTCCCCTGGAACACAACAGAGAGGTGTTAGTAGTTACTGAGACTCCCCTGGAACACAACAGAGAGGTGTTAGTAGTTACTGAGACTCCCCTGGAACACAACAGAGGTGTTAGTCCTTACTGAGACTCCCCTGGAACACAACAGAGAGGTGTTAGTAGTTACTGAGACTCCCCTGGAACACAACAGAGAGGTGTTAGTCCTTACTGAGACTCCCCTGGAACACAACAGAGAGGTGTTAGTCCTTACTGAGACTCCCCTGGAACACAACAGAGGTGTTAGTAGTTACTGAGACTCCTCTGGAACACAACAGAGAGAGGTGTTAGTAGTTACTGAGACTCCCCTGGAACACAACAGAGAGGTGTTAGTAGTTACTGAGACTCCCCTGGAACACAACAGAGAGGTGTTAGTCCTTACTGAGACTCCCCTGGAACACAACAGAGAGGTGTTAGTAGTTACTGAGACTCCCCTGGAACACAACAGAGAGGTGTTAGTCCTTACTGAGACTCCCCTGGAACACAACAGAGGTGTTAGTAGTTACTGAGACTCCTCTGGAACACAACAGAGAGGTGTTAGTAGTTACTGAGACTCCCCTGGAACACAACAGAGGTGTTAGTAGTTACTGAGACTCCCCTGGAACACAACAGAGAGAGGTGTTAGTAGTTACTGAGACCCCCCTGGAACACAACAGAGAGAGGTGTTAGTAGTTACTGAGACTCCCCTGGAACACAACAGAGAGGTGTTAGTAGTTACTGAGACTCCCCTGGAACACAACAGAGAGGTGTTAGTAGTTACTGAGACTCCACTGGAACACAACAGAGAGGTGTTAGTAGTTACTGAGACTCCCCTGGAACACAACAGAGAGGTGTTAGTAGTTACTGAGACTCCCCTGGAACACAACAGAGGTGTTAGTCCTTACTGAGACTCCCCTGGAACACAACAGAGAGGTGTTAGTAGTTACTGAGACTCCCCTGGAACACAACAGAGAGGTGTTAGTAGTTACTGAGACTCCCCTGGAACACAACAGAGAGGTGTTAGTAGTTACTGAGACTCCCCTGGAACACAACAGAGAGAGAGCAGGGTAACTGTCTAAATAAGTAACTACATACGTGTGTGTGTGTGTGTTAGTGTTGACGTTTTGGCTAAGTGCCCACTGCTTCTGGGCCTAGCCCTCCCCCCCCCCCCCCAGTGTATTGTGGGTCAGTGATGGGGAAGGGCAGGCTGCACTTGGAGTTAGTTTCGTCTCATCTCTCTGCCTCTCATTGGGCTCCTGAGTGGCGCAGCGGTCTTAGGCACTGCATCTGAGTGCTAAAGGTGTGGTTCGACCCTGGTTCGATTCTAGGCTGTATCACAACCGACCGTGATTGGGAGTAGTGCGGCGCACAATTAGCCCAGCGTCGTTAGGGTTTGGCCGGGGTAGGCCATCATTGTAAATTGAAATGTGTTCTTAACTGACTTACCTAGTTAAATAAAGAATAAATAAATACATAAAAATACAATAAATTGTCTCTCCCTGGTAGCTGAAAACAGAGAGACATTCCACATGATGTCCTCTGCCATGTGTTTGTGTTGACATGTATTTCTGCCCCGTATAGACTTGGGCTGTTGTAAGTTTGTGGTGGTTGTTTAAATCTCTGCTGTTGTCTGACTGTCTGTCAGCCTGAGTACTTCAGTCAGGTTTGTGGTACGATCAGTCTTTGGAATAGTCTCTAGTCACGTGAGATATTGATGTTTTGCTGAAGTAGAGTGTCGAGAGCCAGAGAGACTGACCTATTTCTGTGTGTGTTTCTGAGTGTGTGCCTGTCTCTCTGTGTGTGTTTGTGTGTCCACTTGCACCAAGGTGACCCAGGATGTGCCCCCCCCCCCCCCCCCCCACACCCCCCCCACACCCATACTGGCTATCTGCCCACCTTCTGTAGTTTCCATGGAAACATATAGCCCCTGCTGCCAACCACCTTTGCCTTCCTACCGGAACAGAGACATCGCCTCGACCAATCAAAAAACTGTGCCAGACAGCATATGTACAAAAATAACCAATCAGATCGCAGCGCCGAGCCAAGCAGCCTGTTCTACCTACAAAGCCACATGGCTGTGAATAATTCAGGAGAAGGAAAACACAAGTAGTTACTGATTTACACTTCACACACACACACACACACACACACACACACACACACACACACACACACACACACACACACACACAGATATTGGTATGTGGTTACTTATTTAGTCAGAAGGAAAGTAGGTTACCCTGCCCTCGTTCTCTGTCTGTCTGAGGTGGCTATTTGGGGAGGAAGGAGGCATGATAATGAGAGGCCCAGCCACAGAGAGAGACAGGACCCAGCCACTGAGAGAGAGAGACAGGACCCAGCCACTGAGAGAGAGAGACAGGACCCAGCCACTGAGAGAGAGAGAAAGACAGGACCCAGCCACTGAGAGAGAGAGAGACAGGACCCAGCCACTGAGAGAGAGAGAGAGAGAGAGACAGGACCCAGCCACTGAGAGAGAGAGACAGGACCCAGCCACTGAGAGAGTGAGAAAGACAGGACCCAGCCACTGAGAGAGAGAGACAGGACCCAGCCACTGAGAGAGAGAGACAGGACCCAGCCACTGAGAGAGAGAGACAGGACCCAGCCACTGAGAGAGAGAGAAAGACAGGACCCAGCCACTGAGAGAGAGAGACAGGACCCAGCCACTGAGAGAGTGAGAAAGACAGGACCCAGCCACTGAGAGAGAGAGAAAGACAGGACCCAGCCACTGAGAGAGAGAGAAAGACAGGACCCAGCCACTGAGAGAGAGAGACAGGACCCAGCCACTGAGAGAGTGAGAGACAGGACCCAGCCACTGAGAGAGTGAGAAAGACAGGACCCAGCCACTGAGAGAGGAGAGACAGGACCCAGCCACTGAGAGAGAGAGAGAGAGAGACAGGACCCAGCCACTGAGAGAGAGAGAGAGAGACAGGACCCAGCCACTGAGAGAGAGAGAGACAGGACCCAGCCACTGAGAGAGAGAGAGAGAGACAGGACCCAGCTACTGAGAGAGAGAGACAGGACCCAGCCACTGAGAGAGAGAGAGACAGGACCCAGCCACTGAGAGAGAGAGAGAGAGACAGGACCCAGCTACTGAGAGAGAGAGACAGGACCCAGCCACTGAGAGAGACAGAACCCAGCTCTGAGGATGGTGGTCTGTCTCTCCAGTCTACCCTCAGGGAGGAGGGTCTTTGATTTTGGCAGACACAGCCTTAGGGCGTCGCCCCATCTCGCTCCGATCCATCTCACTGCAGCCCCCCGCAGGCGGAGAGGGGGATTTGGGACTGTTAAGGCAGAGGGAGGAAATTAGATGGAGAGAGGTGGTGGGGCATGGGAGAGCGAGTTGAGGACGGGGGGGGGGGGGGGGGTTGAGGACGGGGAGGAGGAGGTGGGAATCGTAGATGGGAGAGGAGACACGGTGCCAGAGGAGATTTGAGTTTAGGCATGCAGAGAGGATAGGGGAGGACGGCAAATCTGTTGGCGTTTTGCCTTGCTGCTCAGATGAGCTCAGGGGGGTGAGTCTGCTCAGGGGGGGTGAGTCTGCTCAGGGGGGTTGAGTCTGCTCAGGGGGGTTGAGTCTGCTCAGGGGGGGTGAGTCTGCTCAGGGGGGTTGAGTCTGCTCAGGAGGGGGGTTGAGTCTGCTCAGGAGGGGGGTTGAGTCTGCTCAGGAGGGGGGTTGAGTCTGCTCAGGAGGGGGGTTGAGTCTGCTCAGGAGGGGGGTTGAGTCTGCTCAGGAGGGGGGTTGAGTCTGCTCAGGAGGGGGGTTGAGTCTGCTCAAGGGGGGGGTGAGTCTGCTCAGGGGGGGGGTGAGTCTGCTCGGGGGGGGGGTGAGTCTGCTCGGGGGGGGGGTGAGTCTGCTCAGGGGGGGCGGGGGTGAGTCTGCTCAGGGGGGGGGGGGTCTGCTCAGGGGGGGGGTGGGGGGGGTGGGTCTGCTCAGGGGGGCTGAGTCTGCTCAGGGGGGCGAGGGGTAGTGTGTGTCACTGGTCTCCCCCAGTATTGCTCGGTGGCAGAAGTATTATAGTGGTAGTGCAGCTCACAGGAAGCTGGCCCTCACGCGCTCTCTCACAACAACACTGCCACTTCCTGTTGCACAGGGCTGAGAGGCAGGTTCAGAGAGAGAGGGAAGGGACAACGAGTGAGAAAGTGTTGTGGAGGCGCGTTACATATTTCCCTGTTTCTTTTTTCCTTCTACTGGCCTTGTCATTCTGTCTCTCTGCTCTTACTAGTCTCTTCTGTCAGCCGCAGCACAGAAAGTTCTCCAGGAGCCAGACTGAGACTGTTAGTGGAAATTGATCGACCGATAACATAATCAATTTACTTAGTTAGCTCCTTAAAATCTCTGACGTTCGTCCTCTCCTTTCTCTCTCCTCCTCGCTCCTTCAATTCTCTCTGTCTCTCGTTCGTCTGTTTGTTCTCCTTCTTTAGTTCCACTCTTGTTTCCTTTTGTGCTGCGTCCTCCAACGGGCTTCTCCATTGTGTGTGCTTGCGTCCTGTTCACGTGTGCTCAACTTTTCCGTAACCACGGAAGAGAGAGCAGTAAAACATGGTGGTCCGGCGTGGGAGCAGCAAAAGGGGGAAAACAACATTTTTCTTATGACTCCACCCACGATGTTCAGATTTGTTAAAATCTGTTTGATTTGGATCCCAATAAGAGAATAGCCTCCTTTTTATTTTACAGGAAAACACTCAGTTTATAAAGACGTGATTCTAGAAACTGTCTGACTCAGGGTTTTATGCAACACAATACGATCGGATAGATGTATCATTTTCTGTGACCAAAATAATTACCTTTTTTACAAGCCATGCAGCTGTATGCCCCAGTGGGGGGGGGGGGGGGTATTTGGCCCAAAGCCGGGTATCGTGGGCCCGGCAGCACAACACACAGATGTAATGTCTTAAGGGTTTCTCTAACGGACCTGCATTACATGACTGTCTAAAGGGTTTCTCTAATGGACCTGCATTACATGACTGTCTGAAGGGTTTCTCTAACGGACCTGCATTACATGACTGTCTGAAGGGTTTCTCTAACGGACCTGCATTACATGACTGTCT
The DNA here is from genome assembly GCF_029448725.1 of Salvelinus fontinalis. Taxonomy (NCBI): domain Eukaryota; kingdom Metazoa; phylum Chordata; class Actinopteri; order Salmoniformes; family Salmonidae; genus Salvelinus; species Salvelinus fontinalis. The sequence continues at coordinate 6,688,230 of NC_074675.1, forward strand.
AAAGGGTTTCTCTAACGGACCTGCATTACATGACTGTCTAAAGGGTTTCTCTAATGGACCTGCATTACATGACTGTCTAAAGGACCTGCATTACATGACTGTCTAAAGGGTTTCTCTAATGGACCTGCATTACATGACTGTCTGAAGGGTTTCTCTAACGGACCTGCATTACATGACTGTCTGAAGGGTTTCTCTAACGGACCTGCATTACATGACTGTCTGAAGGGTTTCTCTAATGGACCTGCATTACATGACTGTCTAAAGGACCTGCATTACATGACTGTCTAAAGGGTTTCTCTAATGGACCTGCATTACATGACTGTCTAAAGGGTTTCTCTAATGGACCTGCATTACATGACTGTCTGAAGGGTTTCTCTAAAGGACCTGCATTACATGACTGTCTGAAGGGTTTCTCTAAAGGACCTGCATTACATGACTGTCTAAAGGGTTTCTCTAATGGACCTGCATTACATGACTGTCTAAAGGGTTTCTCTAATGGACCTGCATTACATGACTGTCTAAAGGACCTGCATTACATGACTGTCTAAAGGACCTGCATTACATGACTGTCTAATGGACCTGCATTACATGACTGTCTAATGGACCTGCATTACATGACTGTCTAAAGGACCTGCGTTACATGACTGTCTAAAGGACCTGCATTACATGACTGTCTAAAGGGTTTCTCTAATGGACCTGCATTACATGACTGTCTAAAGGGTTTCTCTAATGGACCTGCATTACATGACTGTCTAATGGACCTGCATTACATGACTGTCTAAAGGACCTGCATTACATGACTGTCTAAAGGACCTGCATTACATGACTGTCTAAAGGGTTTCTCTAAAGGACCTGCATTACATGACTGTCTAAAGGGTTTCTCTAACGGACCTGCATTACATGACTGTCTAACGGACCTGCATTACATGACTGTCTAAAGGGTTTCTCTAATGGACCTGCATTACATGACTGTCTGAAGGGTTTCTCTAATGGACCTGCATTGCATGACTGTCTAATGGACCTGCATTACATGACTGTCTAAAGGGTTTCTCTAATGGACCTGCATTACATGACTGTCTGAAGGGTTTCTCTAATGGACCTGCATTACATGACTGTCTGAAGGGTTTCTCTAATGGACCTGCATTACATGACTGTCTAAAGGGTTTCTCTAATGGACCTGCATTACATGACTGTCTAAAGGGTTTCTCTAATGGACCTGCATTACATGACTGTCTAAAGGACCTGCATTACATGACTGTCTAAAGGACCTGCATTACATGACTGTCTAATGGACCTGCATTACATGACTGTCTAATGGACCTGCATTACATGACTGTCTAAAGGGTTTCTCTAAAGGACCTGCATTACATGACTGTCTAAAGGACCTGCATTACATGACTGTCTAATGGACCTGCATTACATGACTGTCTAATGGACCTGCATTACATGACTGTCTAAAGGGTTTCTCTAATGGACCTGCATTACATGACTGTCTGAAGGGTTTCTCTAATGGACCTGCATTGCATGACTGTCTAATGGACCTGCATTACATGACTGTCTAAAGGGTTTCTCTAATGGACCTGCATTGCATGACTGTCTAAAGGACCTGCATTACATGACTGTCTAAAGGGTTTCTCTAATGGACCTGCATTACATGACTGTCTAATGGACCTGCATTACATGACTGTCTAATGGACCTGCATTACATGACTGTCTAAAGGGTTTCTCTAATGGACCTGCATTACATGACTGTCTAAAGGGTTTCTCTAATGGACCTGCATTACATGACTGTCTGAAGGGTTTCTCTAATGGACCTGCATTACATGACTGTCTGAAGGGTTTCTCTAATGGACCTGCACTGCATGACTGTCTAATGGACCTGCATTACATGACTGTCTAACGGACCTGCATTACATGACTGTAATGGACCTGCATTACATGACTGTCTAACGGACCTGCATTACATGACTGTCTAAAGGACCTGCATTACATGACTGTCTAAAGGACCTGCATTACATGACTGTCTAAAGGACCTGCATTACATGACTGTCTAAAGGACCTGCATTACATGACTGTCTAATGGACCTGCATTACATGACTGTCTAATGGACCTGCATTACATGACTGTCTAATGGACCTGCATTACATGACTGTCTAATGGACCTGCATTACATGACTGTCTAATGGACCTGCATTACATGACTGTCTAATGGACCTGCATTACATGACTGTCTAAAGGACCTGCATTACATGACTGTCTAATGGACCTGCATTACATGACTGTCTAAAGGGTTTCTCTAATGGACCTGCATTGCATGACTGTCTAAAGGGTTTCTCTAACGGACCTGCATTACATGACTGTCTAAAGGGTTTCTCTAATGGACCTGCATTACATGACTGTCTAAAGGGTTTCTCTAAAGGACCTGCATTACATGACTGTCTAATGGACCTGCATTACATGACTGTCTAATGGACCTGCATTACATGACTGTCTAATGGACCTGCATTACATGACTGTCTAATGGACCTGCATTACATGACTGTCTAATGGACCTGCATTACATGACTGTCTAAAGGACCTGCATTACATGACTGTCTAAAGGGTTTCTCTAATGGACCTGCATTGCATGACTGTCTAAAGGGTTTCTCTAATGGACCTGCATTACATGACTGTCTAATGGACCTGCATTACATGACTGTCTAAAGGGTTTCTCTAATGGACCTGCATTGCATGACTGTCTAAAGGGTTTCTCTAATGGACCTGCATTACATGACTGTCTGAAGGGTTTCTCTAATGGACCTGCATTGCATGACTGTCTAAAGGGTTTCTCTAATGGACCTGCATTACATGACTGTCTGAAGGGTTTCTCTAATGGACCTGCATTGCATGACTGTCTAATGGACCTGCATTACATGACTGTCTAAAGGGTTTCTCTAATGGACCTGCATTACATGACTGTCTAAAGGGTTTCTCTAATGGACCTGCATTACATGACTGTCTAATGGACCTGCATTACATGACTGTCTAAAGGGTTTCTCTAATGGACCTGCATTGCATGACTGTCTAAAGGGTTTCTCTAATGGACCTGCATTACATGACTGTCTGAAGGGTTTCTCTAATGGACCTGCATTGCATGACTGTCTAATGGACCTGCATTACATGACTGTCTAAAGGGTTTCTCTAATGGACCTGCATTACATGACTGTCTGAAGGGTTTCTCTAATGGACCTTCATTGCATGACTGTCTAAAGGGTTTCTCTAATGGACCTGCATTACATGACTGTCTGAAGGGTTTCTCTAATGGACCTGCATTACATGACTGTCTAAAGGGTTTCTCTAATGGACCTGCATTACATGACTGTCTAAAGGGTTTCTCTAATGGACCTGCATTACATGACTGTCTAAAGGGTTTCTCTAATGGACCTGCATTACATGACTGTCTAAAGGACCTGCATTACATGACTGTCTAATGGACCTGCATTACATGACTGTCTAACGGACCTGCATTACATGACTGTCTAAAGGACCTGCATTACATGACTGTCTAAAGGGTTTCTCTAACGGACCTGCGTTACATGGCTGTCTAACGGACCTGCATTACATGACTGTCTAAAGGGTTTCTCTAATGGACCTGCATTACATGACTGTCTAATGGACCTGCATTACATGACTGTCAAGGGTTTCTCTAAAGGACCTGCATTACATGACTGTCTAATGGACCTGCATTACATGACTGTCTAATGGACCTGCATTACATGACTGTCTAATGGACCTGCATTACATGACTGTCTAAAGGACCTGCATTACATGACTGTCTAAAGGACCTGCATTACATGACTGTCTAAAGGACCTGCATTACATGACTGTCTAAAGGACCTGCATTACATGACTGTCTAATGGACCTGCATTACATGACTGTCTAAAGGGTTTCTCTAACAGACCTGCATTACATGACTGTCTAAAGGACCTGCATTACATGACTGTCTAAAGGACCTGCATTACATGACTGTCTAAAGGACCTGCATTACATGACTGTCTAAAGGACCTGCATTACATGACTGTCTAAAGGGTTTCTCTAATGGACCTGCATTACATGACTGTCTAATGGACCTGCATTACATGACTGTCTAATGGACCTGCATTACATGACTGTCTAAAGGACCTGCATTACATGACTGTCTAAAGGACCTGCATTACATGACTGTCTAAAGGGTTTCTCTAAAGGACCTGCATTACATGACTGTCTAAAGGGTTTCTCTAACGGACCTGCATTACATGACTGTCTAACGGACCTGCATTACATGACTGTCTAAAGGGTTTCTCTAATGGACCTGCATTACATGACTGTCTGAAGGGTTTCTCTAATGGACCTGCATTGCATGACTGTCTAATGGACCTGCATTACATGACTGTCTAAAGGGTTTCTCTAATGGACCTGCATTACATGACTGTCTGAAGGGTTTCTCTAATGGACCTGCATTACATGACTGTCTGAAGGGTTTCTCTAATGGACCTGCATTACATGACTGTCTAAAGGGTTTCTCTAATGGACCTGCATTACATGACTGTCTAAAGGGTTTCTCTAATGGACCTGCATTACATGACTGTCTAAAGGACCTGCATTACATGACTGTCTAAAGGACCTGCATTACATGACTGTCTAATGGACCTGCATTACATGACTGTCTAATGGACCTGCATTACATGACTGTCTAAAGGGTTTCTCTAAAGGACCTGCATTACATGACTGTCTAAAGGACCTGCATTACATGACTGTCTAAAGGGTTTCTCTAATGGACCTGCATTACATGACTGTCTGAAGGGTTTCTCTAATGGACCTGCATTGCATGACTGTCTAATGGACCTGCATTACATGACTGTCTAAAGGGTTTCTCTAATGGACCTGCATTGCATGACTGTCTAAAGGACCTGCATTACATGACTGTCTAAAGGGTTTCTCTAATGGACCTGCATTACATGACTGTCTAATGGACCTGCATTACATGACTGTCTAATGGACCTGCATTACATGACTGTCTAAAGGGTTTCTCTAATGGACCTGCATTACATGACTGTCTAAAGGGTTTCTCTAATGGACCTGCATTACATGACTGTCTGAAGGGTTTCTCTAATGGACCTGCATTACATGACTGTCTGAAGGGTTTCTCTAATGGACCTGCATTGCATGACTGTCTAATGGACCTGCATTACATGACTGTCTAAAGCACAGGTGTCAAACTCATTCCACGGGGGGCCGAGTGTCTGCGGGTTTTCGCTCCTCCCTTGTACTTGATTGATGAATTAACATCACTAATTAGTTAGGAACTCCCCACACCTGGTTGTCTAGGGCTTTATTGAAAGGAAAAACCAAAAACCTGCAGACACTAGGCCCTCCGTGGAATGAGTTTGACACCCCTGGTCTAAAGGGTTTCTCTAATGGACCTGCATTACATGACCGTCTGAAGGGTTTCTCTAATGGACCTGCATTACATGACTGTCTAAAGGGTTTCTCTAATGGACCTGCATTGCATGACTGTCTAAAGGGTTTCTCTAATGGACCTGCATTGCATGACTGTCTAAAGGGTTTCTCTAATGGACCTGCATTACATGACTGTCTAAAGGGTTTCTCTAATGGACCTGCATTACATGACTGTCTAAAGGGTTTCTCTAATGGACCTGCATTGCATGACTGTCTAATGGACCTGCATTACATGACTGTCTAACGGACCTGCATTACATGACTGTAATGGACCTGCATTACATGACTGTCTAACGGACCTGCATTACATGACTGTCTAAAGGACCTGCATTACATGACTGTCTAAAGGACCTGCATTACATGACTGTCTAAAGGACCTGCATTACATGACTGTCTAAAGGACCTGCATTACATGACTGTCTAAAGGACCTGCATTACATGACTGTCTAAAGGACCTGCATTACATGACTGTCTAATGGACCTGCATTACATGACTGTCTAATGGACCTGCATTACATGACTGTCTAATGGACCTGCATTACATGACTGTCTAAAGGGTTTCTCTAATGGACCTGCATTGCATGACTGTCTAAAGGGTTTCTCTAATGGACCTGCATTACATGACTGTCTGAAGGGTTTCTCTAATGGACCTGCATTGCATGACTGTCTAATGGACCTGCATTACATGACCGTCTGAAGGGTTTCTCTAATGGACCTGCATTACATGACTGTCTAAAGGGTTTCTCTAATGGACCTGCATTGCATGACTGTCTAAAGGGTTTCTCTAATGGACCTGCATTGCATGACTGTCTAAAGGGTTTCTCTAATGGACCTGCATTACATGACTGTCTAAAGGGTTTCTCTAATGGACCTGCATTACATGACTGTCTAAAGGGTTTCTCTAATGGACCTGCATTGCATGACTGTCTAATGGACCTGCATTACATGACTGTCTAACGGACCTGCATTACATGACTGTAATGGACCTGCATTACATGACTGTCTAACGGACCTGCATTACATGACTGTCTAAAGGACCTGCATTACATGACTGTCTAAAGGACCTGCATTACATGACTGTCTAAAGGACCTGCATTACATGACTGTCTAAAGGACCTGCATTACATGACTGTCTAAAGGACCTGCATTACATGACTGTCTAAAGGACCTGCATTACATGACTGTCTAATGGACCTGCATTACATGACTGTCTAATGGACCTGCATTACATGACTGTCTAATGGACCTGCATTACATGACTGTCTAATGGACCTGCATTACATGACTGTCTGAAGGGTTTCTCTAACGGACCTGCATTGCATGACTGTCTAATGGACCTGCATTACATGACTGTCTAAAGGGTTTCTCTAACGGACCTGCATTACATGACTGTCTAATGGACCTGCATTACATGACTGTCTAAAGGGTTTCTCTAATGGACCTGCATTACATGACTGTCTAATGGACCTGCATTACATGACTGTCTAAAGGACCTGCATTACATGACTGTAATGGACCTGCATTACATGACTGTCTAAAGGGTTTCTCTAATGGACCTGCATTACATGACTGTCTAAAGCAGGGGTGTCAAAGTCAAATGGACGGAGGGCCAAATAAAAAATTTAGCTACAAGCCGAGGGCCGGACTGTTCGAATGTTCATTGAAATTTTTTTAAATGACGCATATAGTCTAGTGAACCTAATTGAACCTACTGAAAACCTAACAAATATATTCCAAAATGATTAGATAAATAAAGCAATATTTTCTTATGGCTCTGTCAGTAATCTTTAATTTTCAGCAGACACAAAAGATAAATTTCCTTTATATAAATATTCCCATAACATGAACATTAATTGAAAGAAACCGGTATTCGAGGCACCATCAGTAGCCAATATTTTCTATTTTAGCAAAAGTGGGCTAAATTTACTTCAAAGAAAAAAACAATAATAGCAATTTTCTATCATCCACTCAACTGAAATATTTTTAAAATATAATTGGATTGAAATACAATAAAATAAAGTGCAAAAATCTATTAATCAAAAACAACACTTTGTTTAAGGAGAAGTAACATGCAGTGAAAACAAATATTAAACTTTAACTTTTAAACTTGAACTGAGTAAAAACTCTAAATATGTGATTGCACAGTAATGTTCACTTGTTTGAGGTTGAGGGTGATACTTGGTGGTGTCCCATCTTTTCCACAAGTTCATCAATGTTCGGGGTAAGGCTCTGAGCTGAGGAAATCCTCAGAATTGAGTGGAGGTGTTCAGCAGTAAGTCGACTTCTGTGTGATGTTTTGTTCAGGTTCATCAAAGAAAACAGTTGTTCACACAGGTATGTGCTGCCAAACATAGACAACGTTTGAGCAGCCTGGATGCGCAGCTGGGGCATTGTGTCGGGGAGGAAACGGGCGAACTCCGCAGCACCCACTGCCGCATATTTTGCCCTCAGTGCATCATTGCATTGGAGGTCAATCAACTCCATTTGGAGGTTTGGTGGTGAGCTTTCCACGTCAACAGCAAATGGGTTACCGAGCAGTTCCAACCTGCTTTTTTGTGCTTCAAAGTCAGCAAATCGGCGTCGAAAGTCAGCGGCAAGCATACCTATTTTATCAGCCAACTGTGCGCTCGGGAACGCACTGGTAGAGAGCTTCTCTTTCATGGTCTGGCAGCTGGGAAAGTGGCTCAAATTTTCTTTCCGCATCTGCGTCTCCCACAGAGTCAGTTTGGTTTTAAATGCCTTCACTGTACTGTACATATCAGAGATGACATGATCCCGACCCTGCAGCTGCAAGTTCATTGCATTCAGATGACTCGTAATGTCACACAGAAAAGCCATTTCACACAGAAACATTTCGTCTCGGAGTTGTGTTGTGTCTTTCCCTTTGCTGTCCAAGAACAGACAAATCTCCTCACGAAGCTCGAAACATCTTTGAAGCACCTTTCCCTGGCTTAGCCATCGCACCTCTGTGTGATAAGGCAAATCACCATGCTCCGTTTCTAACTCCGTCAGAAATGCCTTGAACTGGCGGTGATTCAAACCTTTGGCTCTGATAAAGTTAACTGTGCGCGTGATGATGCTCATTACATGCTCCATTTTCAAGGCTTTACCGCACAACGCTTCCTGGTGTATGATACAATGATAAGCTGTCAGCTCACCTGTCGCGTTTTCCTCTTGCATCTTTTCCCGTATCTTCGCCACCAGTCCGCTCCTGTGTCCACACATCGCAGGTGCTCCGTCGGTTGTCAAACCCACGAGTTTTTCCCAAGGCAGCTCCATCTCATTTACACATCTTGACACCTCTTCATACATATCATGCCCCGTAGTTGTGCCATGCATAGGACGTAAAGCCAAAAACTCCTCTGTCACGCTTAGGCTGGAGTCCACTCCGCGGATGAAAATTGACAACTGGGCAATGTCAGAAATGTCGGTGCTCTCATCCACAGCCAAGGAATATGCAATGAAATCTTTTCCCTTTTTCACAAGCTGCTCTTTTAGATTGATGGACAACTGGTCTACTCTCTCGGCAATGGTGTTTCTGCTCAGACTCACATTTAAAAAGAGTTGCCTTTTTTCTGGGCAAACTTCGTCACAAACTTTAATCATGCAGTTTGATGAAATCCCCCTCCGTAAATGGCCGGGCTGATTTAGCTATCTCTTCTGCCAAAATAAAACTGGCCTTGACAGCAGCCTGGCCTTGTGATTTGGCTTTTTTGAACAGAGCCTGTCGAGATTTGAGGCCTCGTTTTAATTCCTCTGCCTTTTGTAGCCTTTGTTCCATGTCCATATTCTTGTTTTTGTCCGCGTGTTTCGTTTCATAATGTCGTCTCAGATTATACTCTTTCAGTACCGCCACACTTTCTCCACACAGAAGACACACAGGTTTTCCAGCTACCTCCGTGAACATATACTCCGACTCCCACCTTGTTTGAAACCCCCGGTTCTCAGTGTCCACCTTCCGTTTTGCCATTTTTGATGGGTATCTGAAAGTTAATTTTACTGTGATGCTGACGACTGCTGTGCCAATAAATATTGAAATGAAGCAGCCTACTGCTCGGTGCGTCACCGTTGCATTGTGGGAAATGTAGTATTGGTGCGTGTAAAAGATCTGCGGGCTGCCGGCTTGCTGCGGTCTGCGGGCCGGTTCTAATAATAAATCAAGATCATCCCAGGGGCCGTAAAAAACCTTCTCGCGGGCCGGATGTGGCCCGCGGGCCTTGACTCTGACATATGTGGTCTAAAGGGTTTCTCTAATGGACCTGCATTACATGACTGTCTAATGGACCTGCATTACATGACTGTCTAAAGGGTTTCTCTAATGGACCTGCATTACATGACTGTCTAAAGGGTTTCTCTAATGGACCTGCATTACATGACTGCGGATATGAGAGCTGATGTGCTGAGACATTGGAACTGAACTGAGCCACTCCAATACATGTCAGGATTCTGTGTTGGCGCTGTAGGCCTTAAGACTTGTCCCTTATATGGTGCACTACTGTTGAACACAACCCTATAGGCTTTGGTCAATAGTAGTGCACTGTATAGGATGTAATTTAGGATGCAGACTACATGTGGTTAAATAAAGGGAGATGGTAAAGTGCCAGGATCCTCCAACCCAGTGGAGAGCAGCCTTGGAAGGCTGTGAAGACCGGTTCCACAGAGCTCCATACCAACTCATCAGAGGGTAACTCCACAGAGCTCCATGCCAACAACTCATCAGAGGGTAACTCCACAGAGCTCCATGCCAACAACTCATCAGAGGGTAACTCCACAGAGCTCCATGCCAACAACTCATCAGAGGGTAACTCCACAGAGCTCCATGCCAACAACTCATCAGAGGGTAACTCCACAGAGCTCCATGCCAACAACTCATCAGAGGGTAACTCCACAGAGCTCCATGCCAACAACTCATCAGAGGGTAACTCCACAGAGCTCCATGCCAACAACTCATCAGAGGGTAACTCCACAGAGCTCCATGCCAACAACTCATCAGAGGGTAACTCCACAGAGCTCCATGCCAACAACTCATCAGAGGGTAACTCCACAGAGCTCCATGCCAACAACTCATCAGAGGGTAACTCCACAGAGCTCCATGCCAACAACTCATCAGAGGGTAACTCCACAGAGCTCCATGCCAACAACTCATCAGAGGGTAACTCCACAGAGCTCCATGCCAACAACTCATCAGAGGGTAACTCCCTGGTCCCACACTACTGCTGTACAACTCTACCTCTCCCCTGTCCTACCCACAACTCATCAGAGGGTAACTCCACAGAGCTCCATGCCAACAACTCATCAGAGGGTAACTCCACAGAGCTCCATGCCAACAACTCATCAGAGGGTAACTCCACAGAGCTCCATGCCAACAACTCATCAGAGGGTAACTCCACAGAGCTCCATGCCAACAACTCATCAGAGGGTAACTCCACAGAGCTCCATGCCAACAACTCATCAGAGGGTAACTCCACAGAGCTCCATGCCAACAACTCATCAGAGGGTAACTCCACAGAGCTCCATGCCAACAACTCATCAGAGGGTAACTCCACAGAGCTCCATGCCAACAACTCATCAGAGGGTAACTCCCTGGTCCCACACTACTGCTGTACAACTCTACCTCTCCCCTGTCCTACCCTGAGCTTATGGACTGGACTACTGCCTGGCCCACCTCCCCACACACACTCTCACTCACCTCGTCTCCCTCTGTATCTGATTTACTCACATCTATTGCTCACAATAGTTTCCAGCACAGGCTCAGTTGTGATTGGCTGAGATGGTGCTGCCTGCTGGTGTCATTCAATTTTTATTTCACCTTTTTATTTCACCTTTTATTTAACAAGGCAAGTCAGTTAAGAACACATTTTTATTTACTATGACGGCCTACCGGGGCACAGTGGGTTAACTGCCTTGTTCAGGGACAGAACGACTGATTTTACCTTGTCAGCTCGAGGACTCTAACCACTAGGCTACCTGCCGCCCCATGAAGGTGCTAACACGGACTGTTTTTACCACACTGTGTTTTCTCATGCGTCATGCAATGTGGCGTGGGTGGATGTGTGAGAGTGTGCATGCATGAAAATGTATACATAAATGTGTGTGTGTGTGTGTGTGTGTGTGGAAGAGTGCTTACCTTGTGTGTTGTGATGTTGGCTGTCTCAGCCCCGGGCTCCTCTGCAGAACAGAATCAGTGTAGTGTTCTGATGAAAATGTAATTGAGACCAGAATAGATATAATGGTATTACTGTCTGCCTGAGAGAGCAGAGCTCTGCACGGTCCTCCTCTCCAGGAAGGCCTGACATGAACACACACTGTAGTCTTCAAGTACAGAGACATAGCAACACCTGATAAAAACATTATCCTCTCTCTCTCTCTCCCCCTGTCCCGCTCGCTCTCTCTCTCTCCCCCTGTCCCTCTCGCTCGCTCTCTCTCTCTCCCCCTGTCCCTCTCGCTCCCTCTCTCTCTCTCTCCCCCTGTCCCGCTCGCTCGCTCTCTCTCTCTCCCCCTGTCCCGCTCGCTCGCTCTCTCTCTCTCCCCCTGCCCCGCTCGCTCGCTCTCTCTCTCTCCCCCTGTCCCGCTCGCTCGCTCTCTCTCTCCCCCTGTCCCTCTCGCTCGCTCTCTCTCTCCCCCTGTCCTTCTCGCTCGCTCTCTCTCCCCCTGTCCCGCTCGCTCGCTCTCTCTCTCTCCCCCTGTCCCGCTCGCTCGCTCTCTCTCTCTCCCCCTGTCCCGCTCGCTCGCTCTCTCTCTCTCCCCCTGTCCCGCTCGCTCGCTCTCTCTCTCTCCCCCTGTCCCGCTCGCTCGCTCTCTCTCTCTCCCCCTGTCCCGCTCGCTCGCTCTCTCTCTCTCCCCCTGTCCCGCTCGCTCGCTCTCTCTCTCTCCCCCTGTCCCGCTCGCTCGCTCTCTCTCTCTCCCCCTGTCCCGCTCGCTCGCTCTCTCTCTCTCCCCCTGTCCCGCTCGCTCGCTCTCTCTCTCTCCCCCTGTCCCGCTCGCTCGCTCTCTCTCTCTCCCCCTGTCCCGCTCGCTCGCTCTCTCTCTCTCCCCCTGTCCCGCTCGCTCGCTCTCTCTCTCTCCCCCTGTCCCGCTCGCTCGCTCTCTCTCTCTCCCCCTGTCCCGCTCGCTCGCTCTCTCTCTCTCCCCCTGTCCCGCTCGCTCGCTCTCTCTCTCTCCCCCTGTCCCGCTCGCTCGCTCTCTCTCTCTCCCCCTGTCCCGCTCGCTCGCTCTCTCTCTCTCCCCCTGTCCCGCTCGCTCGCTCTCTCTCTCTCCCCCTGTCCCGCTCGCTCGCTCGCTCTCTCTCTCTCCCCCTGTCCCGCTCGCTCGCTCGCTCTCTCTCTCTCCCTGTCCCGCTCGCTCGCTCGCTCTCTCTCTCTCCCCCTGTCCCCCTCGCTCGCTCTCTCTCTCTCTCCCCCTGTCCCGCTCGCTCGCTCTCTCTCTCTCTCCCCCTGTCCCGCTCGCTCGCTCTCTCTCTCTCTCCCCCTGTCCCGCTCGCTCGCTCTCTCTCTCTCTCCCCCTGTCCCGCTCGCTCGCTCGCTCGCTCTCTCTCTCTCCCCCTGTCCCGCTCGCTCGCTCGCTCGCTCTCTCTCTCTCCCCCTGTCCCGCTCGCTCGCTCGCTCGCTCTCTCTCCCCCTGTCCCGCTCGCTCGCTCGCTCTCTCTCTCTCCCCCTGTCCCGCTCGCTCGCTCGCTCTCTCTCTCTCCCCCTGTCCCGCTCGCTCGCTCGCTCTCTCTCTCTCCCCCTGTCCCGCTCGCTCGCTCGCTCTCTCTCTCTCCCCCTGTCCCGCTCGCTCGCTCGCTCTCTCTCTCTCCCCCTGTCCCGCTCGCTCGCTCGCTCTCTCTCCCCCTGTCCCGCTCGCTCGCTCTCTCTCTCTCCCCCTGTCCCGCTCGCTCTCTCGCTCTCTCTCTCTCCCCCTGTCCCGCTCGCTCTCTCGCTCTCTCTCTCTCCCCCTGTCCCCCTCTCTCGCTCTCTCTCTCTCCCCCTGTCCCCCTCGCTCGCTCTCTCTCTCTCCCCCTGTCCCGCTCGCTCGCTCTCTCTCTGTCTCTCCCCCTGTCCCTCTCGCTCGCTCTCTCTCTCTCTCTCCCCCTGTCCCTCTCGCTCGCTCTCTCTCTCTCTCCCCCTGTCCCTCTCGCTCGCTCTCTCTCTCTCTCCCCCTGTCCCTCTCGCTCGCTCTCTCTCTCTCTCCCCCTGTCCCTCTCGCTCGCTCTCTCTCTCTCTCCCCCTGTCCCTCTCGCTCGCTCTCTCTCTCTCTCCCCCTGTCCCTCTCGCTCGCTCTCTCTCTCTCTCCCCCTGTCCCTCTCGCTCGTTCTCTCTCTCTCTCTCCCCCTGTCCCGCTCGCTCTCTCTCTCCCCCTGTCCCGCTCGCTCTCTCTCTCCCCCTGTCCCGCTCGCTCGCTCTCTCTCTCCCCCTGTCCCGCTCGCTCGCTCTCTCTCTCCCCCTGTCCCGCTCGCTCTCTCTCTCTCTCCCCCTGTCCCGCTCGCTCGCTCTCTCTCTCTCTCCCCCTGTCCCGCTCGCTCGCTCTCTCTCTCTCTCCCCCTGTCCCGCTCGCTCGCTCTCTCTCTCTCTCCCCCTGTCCCGCTCGCTCGCTCTCTCTCTCTCTCCCCCTGTCCCGCTCGCTCGCTCTCTCTCTCTCTCCCCCTGTCCCGCTCGCTCGCTCGCTCGCTCTCTCCCCCTGTCCCGCTCGCTCGCTCTCTCTCTCCCCCTGTCCCGCTCGCTCGCTCGCTCTCTCTCTCTCCCCCTGTCCCGCTCGCTCGCTCTCTCTCTCTCCCCCTGTCCCGCTCGCTCGCTCGCTCTCTCTCTCTCCCCCTGTCCCGCTCGCTCGCTCGCTCTCTCTCTCTCCCCCTGTCCCGCTCGCTCGCTCGCTCTCTCTCTCTCCCTGTCCCGCTCGCTCGCTCGCTCTCTCTCTCTCCCCCTGTCCCGCTCGCTCGCTCGCTCTCTCTCTCGCCCCCTGTCCCGCTCGCTCGCTCGCTCTCTCTCTCGCCCCCTGTCCCGCTCGCTCTCTCTCTCTCCCCCTGTCCCGCTCGCTCGCTCTCTCTCCCCCTGTCCCGCTCGCTCGCTCGCTCTCTCTCTCTCCCCCCGTCCCCCTCGCTCGCTCTCTCTCTCCCCCCGTCCCGCTCGCTCGCTCTCTCTCTCTCTCTCCCCCCGTCCCGCTCGCTCGCTCTCTCTCTCTCTCTCCCCCCGTCCCGCTCGCTCGCTCTCTCTCTCCCCCCGTCCCGCTCGCTCGCTCTCTCTCTCCCCCGTCCCGCTCGCTCGCTCTCTCTCTCCCCCGTCCCGCTCGCTCGCTCTCTCTCTCCCCCCGTCCCGCTCGCTCGCTCTCTCTCTCTCCCCCTGTCCCTCTCTCTCGCTCTCTCTCTCCCCCTGTCCTTCTCTCTCGCTCTCTCTCTCCCCCTGTCCTTCTCGCTCGCTCTCTCTCTCCCCCTGTCCTTCTCGCTCGCTCTCTCTCTCCCCCTGTCCCTCTCGCTCGCTCTCTCTCCCCCTGTCCCTCTCGCTCTCTCTCTCTCCCCCTGTCCCTCTCGCTCGCTCGCTCTCTCTCTCTCCCCCTGTCCCGCTCGCTCGCTCGCTCTCTCTCTCTCCCCCTGTCCCGCTCGCTCGCTCGCTCTCTCTCTCTCCCCCTGTCCCTCTCGCTCGCTCTCTCTCTCTCTCCCCCTGTCCCTCTCGCTCGCTCTCTCTCTCTCCCCCTGTCCCTCTCGCTCGCTCTCTCTCTCTCCCCCTGTCCCTCTCGCTCGCTCTCTCTCTCTCTCCCCCTGTCCCTCTCGCTCGCTCTCTCTCTCTCTCCCCCTGTCCCTCTCGCTCGCTCTCTCTCTCTCTCCCCCTGTCCCTCTCGCTCGCTCTCTCTCTCTCTCCCCCTGTCCCGCTCGCTCGCTCTCTCTCTCTCTCCCCCTGTCCCGCTCGCTCGCTCTCTCTCTCTCTCCCCCTGTCCCGCTCGCTCGCTCTCTCTCTCTCTCCCCCTGTCCCGCTCGCTCGCTCGCTCTCTCTCTCCCCCTGTCCCGCTCGCTCGCTCTCTCTCTCTCTCCCCCTGTCCCGCTCGCTCGCTCTCTCTCTCTCTCCCCCTGTCCCTCTCGCTCGCTCTCTCTCTCTCTCCCCCTGTCCCTCTCGCTCGCTCTCTCTCTCTCTCCCCCTGTCCCTCTCGCTCGCTCTCTCTCTCCCCCTGTCCCTCTCGCTCGCTCTCTCTCTCTCTCCCCCTGTCCCGCTCGCTCGCTCTCTCTCTCTCTTCCCCCTGTCCCTCTCGCTCGCTCTCTCTCTCTCTCCCCCTGTCCCTCTCGCTCGCTCTCTCTCTCTCTCCCCCTGTCCCTCTCGCTCGCTCTCTCTCTCTCTCTCCCCCTGTCCCGCTCTCTCTCTCTCTCCCCCTGTCCCGCTCGCTCTCTCTCTCCCCCTGTCCCGCTCGCTCGCTCTCTCTCTCCCCCTGTCCCGCTCGCTCGCTCTCTCTCTCTCTCTCCCCCTGTCCCGCTCGCTCGCTCTCTCTCTCTCTCCCCCTGTCCCGCTCGCTCGCTCTCTCTCTCTCTCCCCCTGTCCCGCTCGCTCGCTCTCTCTCTCTCTCTCCCCCTGTCCCTCTCGCTCGCTCTCTCTCTCTCTCTCCCCCTGTCCCTCTCGCTCGCTCTCTCTCTCTCTCTCCCCCTGTCCCTCTCGCTCGCTCTCTCTCTCTCTCTCCCCCTGTCCCTCTCGCTCGCTCGCTCTCTCTCTCTCTCTCCCCCTGTCCCTCTCGCTCGCTCGCTCTCTCTCTCTCTCTCTCTCCCCCTGTCCCTCTCGCTCGCTCGCTCTCTCTCTCTCTCTCCCCCTGTCCCTCTCGCTCGCTCACACGCACAGACAGACTGCTCCTTTTGAATGCTTTTAGGCCTATTCCTTCAGCTGTCATAACCATGTATCAGTGTTCTGTCAGGCCAGGTGGTTAGGTGAGGTTCACCACAGCCAGCAGGTCTGTCAGAGAGAGGCTGGTGGGGTACAAGAGCTAGCTGTCACAGGTCTTCTGTAATCACCATGTGTCTCTCTCTGTGTCTCTCTCTCTCTCTGTGTCCTGTCTTGGAGAGAGTATAGTTGTATAGTTTCTAATCTTGGTAAAGACACCATGGCTTTAGTTTTAGTAGTTTTTATCAACTGAAATCTGAACAGAACCTATTTATGCTCATGTTCATTGAATATTAGGGATATCAGCACACTATCCTCATGTGTTTCAATGCACACCGGGCCCAATAGGAGCACACCGGGCCCAATAGGAGCACACCGGGCCCAATAGGAGCACACCGGGCCCAATAGGAGCACACCGGGCCCAATAGGAGCACACCGGGCCCAATAGGAGCACACCGGGCAGATGGATGGACTTGAACCTCTCCCAATACATCCCTCAATTCTCCAGTCTCACTAGGGACTTGAACCTCTCCCAATACATCCCTCAATTCCCCATTCTCACTAGGGACTTGAACCTCTCCCAATACATCCCTACATTCTATAGTGTCTGTGTAGTGTCTGTGTAGTGTCTGTGTAGTGTCTGTGTAGTGTCTGTGTAGTGTCTGTGTAGTGTCTGTGTAGTGTCTGTGTAGTGTCTGTGTAGTGTCTGTGTAGTGTCTGTGTAGTGTCTGTGTAGTGTCTGTGTAGTATCTGTGTAGTGTCTGTGTAGTGTGTGTGTGTCTGTACGTGTGTGTAGTGTGTGTCTGTGCGTGTGTGTAGTGTGTGTCTGTGCGTGTGTGTAGTGTGTGTCTGCGTGTGTGTAGTGTGTGGCTGTGCGTGTGTGTAGTGTGTGGCTGTGCGTGTGTGTCTGTACGTGTGTGTAGTACGTGTGTAGTGTGTGTGTGTAGTGTGTGTCTGTGCGTGTGTGTAGTGTGTGTCTGTGCGTGTGTGTAGTGTGTGTCTGTGCGTGTGTGTAGTGTGTGGCTGTGCGTGTGTGTAGTGTGTGTCTGTGCGTGTGTGTAGTGTGTGTCTGTGCGTGTGTGTAGTGTGTGTCTGTGCGTGTGTGTAGTGTGTGTCTGTGCGTGTGTGTAGTGTGTGGCTGTGCGTGTGTGTAGTGTGTGGCTGTGCGTGTGTGTAGTGTGTGGCTGTACGTGTGTGGCTGTGTGTGTGTGTAGTGTGTGTCTGTACGTGTGTGTGCAGTGTGTGTACGTGTGTGTGTAGTGTCTGTACGTGTGTAGTGTGTGTCTGTACGTGTGTTTAGTTTGTGTCTGTACGTGTGTGTACGTGTGTGTAGTGTTTATCTCTTCAGCTAATGAAGCAGTGTCATTACTATTCTGTCCCTGAGGAATCTGTGTCCTGCTGGAGTGGAGCTGAACGACACACTGTCACTGTAATTACTGTTGGGGGAGAGGGCCTCAGAGCGGAGCTGGGGAGAGGGCCTCAGAGCGGAGCTGGGGAGAGGGCCTCAGAGCGGAGCTGGGGAGAGGGCCTCAGAGCGGAGCTGGGGAGAGGGCCTCAGAGCGGAGCTGGGGAGAGGGCCTCAGAGCGGAGCTGGGGAGAGGGCCTCAGAGCGGAGCTGAACGACACACTGTCACTGTAATTAATGTTGGGGGAGAGGGCCTCAGAGCGGAGCTGGGGAGAGGGCCTCAGAGCGGAGCTGGGGAGAGGGCCTCAGAGCGGAGCTGAACGACACACTGTCACTGTAATTAATGTTGGGGGAGAGGGCCTCAGAGCGGAGCTGGGGAGAGGGCCTCAGAGCGGAGCTGGGGAGAGGGCCTCAGAGCGGAGCTGGAAGCGAGTTGAATTAAGGGCCTCAGCTTGGAGATCAAGGGTGCTGTTGTGAGAGTTTGGAAGTTCCTAATGAAGCCAGAGAGAGCTGTGTGAAGCTCCATAGGAAGTACTGGTGGGTGAGGAACCATCTTGGAGCTGCACGAGGGGGACTAGGGCATTCCTAAACTGTTAGCTACTGTATAGCGTCTAGGTGGGCTGGTCTCTGCTGGGCTATTAGAGGGGCTGGAGAAGGGGGTGTGTGAAATGTGTGGAGCATAGTCAAATAGGATCTCTTCATGATCCCTAACCTCGTGGGTGGGCAACGATACGCTCTCTGGGAACCATTCCTGTGACACTGAAACATGACTGGCTTGTACAACGTCCCTCTAATGTAGGGCAAATGTTTCTCTTGACCATCAATCATTCATGCTGTCCGACACTAAACCCCCCTCTATACGGATGTGTTCCTAATGGCGCACTAATGGTGCACTACAAATGTTTCCCTATTCCCTTCATAGGATTCTGGTCAAAAGTAGTGCACT
This sequence comes from Salvelinus fontinalis, assembly GCF_029448725.1. Classification (NCBI taxonomy): domain Eukaryota; kingdom Metazoa; phylum Chordata; class Actinopteri; order Salmoniformes; family Salmonidae; genus Salvelinus; species Salvelinus fontinalis. The sequence goes on from NC_074675.1 coordinate 6,706,887, forward strand.
ATAAATGACTCCCTATTCCCTTTATAGGACTCTGGTCAAAAGTAGTGCACGATAAATGACTCCCTATTCCCTTCATAGGGCTCTGGTCAAAAGTAGTGCACGATAAATGACTCCCTATTCCCTTTATAGGGCTCTGGTCAAAAGTAGTGCACGATAAATGACTCCCTATTCCCTTTATAGGACTCTGGTCAAAAGTAGTGCACTATAAATGGCTCCCTATTCCCTTTATAGGACTCTGGTCAAAAGTAGTGCACTATAAATGGCTCCCGATTCCCTTTATAGTACTCTGGTCAAAAGTAGTGCACTATAAATGGCTCCCTATTCCCTTTATAGGACTCTGGTCAAAAGTAGTGCCCTATAAAGGAAACAGGGTGTCATTGGGTATTCCTTCTCCACTACATGTCTCTCTATAGGAGACAGAAACACACACAATGATTAACATTTTCTCTCTTGTTGTTTTTCCTCCCTGCAGAGATTACGAAGATTATCGACCAAATACAGGACAGAGAAGATCTACCCCACCAACGTCGGGGAGCAGGAAGAGAATGTGAAGAAGAACCGCTACAAAGATATACTGCCCTGTATGTAATCCTATGTGGCCAAAGCTGTGTGTGTAATGTGTAGTGTGCTGTGTGTGTAGTATGTGTGTGTAGTGTGCTGTAGTGTGTGTAGTGTAGTATGTGTGTAGTATGTGTCCTCTCTAATGGTTCTTACAGTCAGGGGAATAGATGGATATTACTGGAAAAAATCACATTAATTCTCGAGGCCAGAAGGGCTCTGAGTGGACTGGACAAATAAACTCTGGCCACAGCCCCTCACAACACACACATCCTCTTGGCCCTTCTTCCCCACAACATAGCATCCAAGACACACACACACACACACACACACACACACACACACACACACACACACACACACACACACACACACACACACACACACACACACACACACACACACACCCTTCTCTGCCCCACCCCCCTCTTCTCTACCTGAACAACATGGAGGACATCTTACAGGACACTAACCTCTACCTGAACAACACGGAGGACATCTTACAGGACACTAACCTCTACCTGAACAACATGGTGGACATCTTACAGGACACTAACCTCTACCTGAACAACACGGTGGACATCTTACAGGACACTAACCTCTACCTGAACAACACGGAGGACATCTTACAGGACACTAACCTCTACCTGAACAACACGGAGGACATCTTACAGGACACTAACCTCTACCTGAACAACATGGAGGACATCTTACAGGACACTAACCTCTACCTGAACAACACGGTGGACATCTTACAGGACACTAACCTCTACCTGAACAACACGGAGGACATCTTACAGGACACTAACCTCTACCTGAACAACACGGAGGACATCTTACAGGACACTAACCTCTACCTGAACAACACGGAGGACATCTTACAGGACACTAACCTCTACCTGAACAACACGGAGGACATCTTACAGGACACTAACCTCTACCTGAACAACACGGAGGACATCTTACAGGACACTAACCTCTACCTGAACAACACGGAGGACATCTTACAGGACACTAACCTCTACCTGAACAACACGGAGGACATCTTACAGGACACTAACCTCTACCTGAACAACACGGAGGACATCTTACAGGACACTAACCTCTACCTGAACAACACGGAGGACATCTTACAGGACACTAACCTCTACCTGAACAACACGGAGGACATCTTACAGGACACTAACCTCTACCTGAACAACACGGTGGACATCTTACAGGACACTAACCTCTACCTGAACAACACGGTGGACATCTTACAGGACACTAACCTCTACCTGAACAACACGGAGGACATCTTACAGGACACTAACCTCTACCTGAACAACACGGAGGACATCTTACAGGACACTAACCTCTACCTGAACAACACGGAGGACATCTTACAGGACACTAACCTCTACCTGAACAACACGGTGGACATCTTACAGGACACTAACCTCTACCTGAACAACACGGAGGACATCTTACAGGACACTAACCTCTACCTGAACAACACGGAGGACATCTTACAGGACACTAACCTCTACCTGAACAACACGGAGGACATCTTACAGGACACTAACCTCTACCTGAACAACACGGAGGACATCTTACAGGACACTAACCTCTACCTGAACAACACGGAGGACATCTTACAGGACACTAACCTCTACCTGAACAACACGGAGGACATCTTACAGGACACTAACCTCTACCTGAACAACACGGAGGACATCTTACAGGACACTAACCTCTACCTGAACAACATGGAGGACATGGAGGACATCTTACAGGACACTAACCTCTACCTGAACAACACGGAGGACATCTTACAGGACACTAACCTCTACCTGAACAACATGGAGGACATGGAGGACATCTTACAGGACACTAACCTCTACCTGAACAACACGGAGGACATCTTACAGGACACTAACCTCTACCTGAACAACACGGAGGACATGGAGGACATCTTACAGGACACTAACCTCTACCTGAACAACACGGAGGACATCTTACAGGACACTAACCTCTGTCATCTGAAGCCCCTCTGCTTCTTAATTCAGAACATCATGACTCCGATGGATGGATGGAGCCTAAGGATGGATGGATGGAGGCTAAGGATGGATGGATGGAGCCTAAGGATGGATGGATGGAGCCTAAGGATGGATGGATGGAGGCTAAGGATGGATGGATGGAGGCTAAGGATGGATGGATGGAGCCTAAGGATGGATGGATGGAGCCTAAGGATGGATGGATGGAGCCTAAGGATGGATGGATGGAGCCTAAGGATGGATGGATGGAGCCTAAGGATGGATGGATGGAGCCTAAGGATGGATGGATGGAGCCTAAGGATGGATGGATGGATGGATGGAGGCTAAGGATGGATGGATGGATGGATGGAGGCTAAGGATGGAGGGATGGATGGAGGCTAAGGATGGATGGATGGATGGAGCCTAAGGATGGAGGGATGGAGGCTAAGGATGGAGGGATGGAGGCTATACGGAGGGAGGGATGGATGGATGAATGGATGGAGGGATGGATGGATGGAGGTTACGGACGGATGCTACGGATGGACGGATGGAGGCTATAGGGAGGGATGGAGGGATGGATGGATGGAGGGATGGATGGAGGGATGGATGGATGGATGGAGGGATGGATGGATGGATGGATGGAGGGATGGATGGATGGAGGCTATAGGGATGGATGGAGGGATGGATGGATGGAGGGATGGATGGATGGATGGATGGAGGGATGGATGGATGGATGGAGGGATGGATGGATGGAGGCTATAGGGAGGGATGGAGGGATGGAGGGATGGATGGAGGGATGGATGGAGGGATGGATGGAGGGATGGATGGATGGAGGGATGGATGGATGGAGGGATGGATGGAGGCTATGGAGGGATGGATGGAGGCTACGGATGGAGGCTATGGAGGGATGGATGGAGGGATGGAGGGATGGATGGAGGCTATGGAGGGATGGATGGAGGCTACGGATGGAGGCTATGGAGGGATGGATGGAGGGATGGAGGGATGGAGGGATGGATGGAGGCTATGGAGGGAGGGATGGATGGATGGATGGATGGAGGTTACGGACGGATGCTACGGATGGAGGGATGGAGGCTATAGGGAGGGATGGATGGATGGAGGGATGGAGGGATGGATGGAGGCTATGGAGGCTATGGAGGGATGGAGGGATGGATGGAGGGATGGATGGATGGATGGAGGGATGGATGGAGGGATGGATGGAGGCTATGGAGGGATGGATGGAGGCTACGGATGGAGGCTATGGAGGGATGGATGGAGGGATGGATGGATGGATGGAGGGATGGATGGAGGGATGGATGGAGGCTATGGAGGGATGGATGGAGGCTACGGATGGAGGCTATGGAGGGAGGCTATGGAGGGAGGGATGGATGGAGGGATGGATGGAGGCTATGGAGGGATGGATGGAGGCTATGGATGGATGGAGGGAGGGATGGAGGGATGGATGGAGGGATGGAGGGATGAATGGAGGGATGGAGGCTACGGACGGATCAGTCAAATAGAGGGTTTATATAATATTATTGTTGTACAATGCTGAAACATTTTACATGATGTATTTGTTCTATTTACCAGCCACATCCTTTGTCTTTATTCCCTCTAATCTGTTGCTCTTTTTCTCCTGCTCCTTTCCACTCTCCCTTTCTCTCCCTTTCTCTCCCTTTCTCTCCCTTTCTCTCCCTTTCTCTCCCTTTCTTTCCCTTTCTCTCCCTTTCTCTCCCTTTCTCTCTCTCTTCAATTTAAGGGGCTTTATTGACATGGAAACTTTCTCACTCTTTCTCGCTCTTTCTTTCTCTCCTATCACTCTCTTCCTCTGTCTCTCTCTCTAACATGTATCCTCTCCTCTCCTATCACTCTCTTCTCTCTTTCTCTGTCTCTCTAACATGTATCCTCTTCTCTCCCACAGTTGACCACACGAGGGTAAAGCTGACTTTAAAAACAACCAATCAGGATGCAGATTACATCAATGCCAGCTTCATCAAGGTACAGTTGACTTTCTACACACCTCAGACCTGTGACTGCATGATGTGACCTCACTCCTCTGCCCTCCCACGGCTTACACAGCCTTTTGCCTCGTGTGTGTGTGTGTGTGTGTGTGTGTGTGTGTGTGTGTGTGTGTGTGTGTGTGTGTGTGTGATGTGCAGAGATAAGCTTACAGGTCCACAAACATATCACCAGTACGTCTTCAGTTTCACCCTGAATGTCTGTCCAGTCAGAGGTCAACACTTTAAAAGGACCAGAAGGAATGCTGAGGGATGGGGAATTGTAACACATAGTCCACAAACTGTTGTTTTGTTTAGTAACTAGAGGTGTCAGGGCCTTCCAGGTGATAGTCATGTGGAGTGTAGCATAGCAACCTGCACACTGTGTGGAGGCTAATGACACTCAGCTGTGTCACACAAGGTGATCAATTACACCCTTAAAAACTCAGAGACCTTTACCAACAGGCTGGCCTGAATAAAGATGTCTGAGTGTTTTCCTCCTCCTCCCTCTCCTCCACTTCCTCCCTCCTCCACTTCCTCCCTTCTCTCTCTCCTCCCTTTCCTCCTCCTCCTCCCTCTACTCCTCCTCCTCCTCCCTCTCCTCCAATTCCTCCTCCCTCTCCTCCAATTCCTCCTCCCTCTCCTCCAATTCCTCCTCCCTCTCCTCCAATTCCTCCCACCTCTCCTCCAATTCCTCCTCCCTCTCCAATTCCTCCCACCTCTCTCCTCCAATTCCTCCCACCTCTCTCCTCCTCTCCTCCTCTGCTTGTCCTCTCTCTCCTCCCCCTTCCGCTTCCTCTCCCTCTCCCTCCTCTCCCTCTCTTCTCCTCTGCTTGTCCTCTCCCTCCTCCTCCTCTTCCTCCGCTTCCTCCCCCCTCATCTCTCTCATCTCTCCTCTGCTTGTCCTCTCTCCTTCCCCTCTTCTTCCTCCCTCCGCTTCCTCCCTCTTCCTCTCCCTCCTCCCACCTCCTCTCTTCCGCTTTCTCCCTCCTCCTCCCCCTCCTCCCTCCTCCTTCTCCCCCCCTCTCCCTCCCACCTCTCTCCTCCTCCTCTCCCTCTCTTCTCCTCTCCTCCTCTGCTTTTCCTCTCTCCTCCCTCCTCCTCTGCTTCCTCCCTCCTCCTCTCTCCTCTCCTCCTCCTCCTCTCTCCTCCTCCTCTCCTCCTCCTCCTCTCTCCTCCTCCTCTCCTCCTCCTCTCTCTCATCTCTCTCCTCCTCCTCCTCTCTCTCCTCCTCCTCTCCTCCTCCTCCTCTCCTCCTCTCTCTCATCTCTCTCCTCCTCCTCCTCTCTCTCATCTCTCTCCTCCTCCTCCCCTCCTCCTCCTCTCTCTCCTCTGCTTGTCCTCTCTCTCCTCCTCCTCCTCTCTCTCATCTCTCTCCTCTCCTCCTCCTCCTCTCTCCTCCTCCTCTCCTCCTCCTCCTCTCTCCTCCTCCTCTCCTCCTCCTCCTCTCTCTCATCTCTCTCCTCCTCCTCCTCTCTCTCCTCCTCCTCTCCTCCTCCTCTCCTCCTCTCTCTCATCTCTCTCCTCCTCCTCCTCTCTCTCATCTCTCTCCTCCTCCTCCCCTCCTCCTCCTCTCTCTCCTCTGCTTGTCCTCTCTCTCCTACCCCTCTGCTTCCTCCCTCCGCTTCCTCTTCCTAATCCTCTTCCTCCTCTCCCTCCTCCTAATCCTCTTCCTCCTCTCCCTCCTCTTCCTCCCTACTCCTCTTCTCTCTCCTCCTCTCTCTCCTCTGCTTGTCCTCTCTCTAAACTAACTGTGTGTTAGTACATCCAGTCCTCTAATATTAGTTGTGTTACCAGGGAATGGATGTTCCAGAGGCCTACATCGCTACCCAGGGTCCTCTAACCAACACTGTCATCGACTTCTGGAGAATGAACTGGGAGTACAGTGTAGCCGTGAGTCTCTCTCTCTCACACACACACACACACACACACACACACACACACACACACACACACACACACACACACACACACACTGAGACACACACACACACACTGAGACACACACACACTGAGACTTTAATTCCTAGGAAGCGCTGTTTGTTTTGTTTGTTAATGTGTTTATAACATATGCTGTGTGTCAGGTTTATTACCATGTGATGGAACAGAATACACACATTGGGAATGTTCATTTTTCTAGCATGATGTAAAATAAAAACCTTTCCGTGTCCTGTGTCGCAGGTCATCGTAATGGCATGTCGAGAATTCGAGATGGGAAGGGTAAGAGATTGGTCCTGAAGACGTCCGTATGGTATTATACTATAGTAATATGACAGGAAACACTTTCACTGTTGATTTGACACGAAGAACCCTTCAGTGTCTGGAGTCAGATATTACTGTTGATAATACTGAAGCATTTCATATCTCCCTGTTTCACATGTGTTTGATAGAGATCGAGAGTTTCAGATGTGTTTGATAGAGAGTTTCAGATGTGTTTGATAGAGAGTTTCAGATGTTGTTTTGTGATTTAGGTTTTGAAACGGACCGACAGTCTCTGAAACGCCAACGTGTCTTTTCCCTCCTTTCTGTTAGAAAAAGTGTGAGCGGTACTTTCCCCAGTTTGGTGATGAGCCCATGTCCTTTGGCCCGTTCAGAATATCCTGTGTAAGTGACACACACACACACCTCACATTCACACACACACACCTCACATTCACACACACACACCTCACATTCACACACACACACCTCACATTCACACACACACACACACACACACACACACACACACACACACACACACACACACACACACACACACACACACACACACACACACACACACACACACACACACACACACACACACACACACACCTCACATTCACACACACACACACACACCTCACATTCACACACACACACACACACCTCACATTCACACACACACACACACACCTCACATTCACACACACACACACACACCTCACATTCACACACACACACACACACACCTCACATTCACACACACACACACACACACCTCACATTCACACACACACACACACACACCTCACACACACACACACACCTCACACACACACACACACCTCACACTCACACTCACACACACACACACCTCACACACACACACACACACACACACACACACACACACCTCACATTCACACACACACACACACACACACACACCTCACATTCACACACACACACACACACACACACCTCACATTCACACACACACACACCTCACATTCACACACCTCACATTCACACACTCACATTCACACACACACACACACACCTCACATTCACACACTCACATTCACACACACACACACACACACCTCACATTCACACACACACACACCTCACATTCACACACACACACCACACATTCACACACACCACTCAGTCACACACATAAACACACACACCCCTTCATTGTATTTACTGAGCTACAGCCAGCCCATCCTCCAGCTATGCAGAGCCTCATATTAAAGGAGAGAGCTATTTTAAAGTGTCCTCTTTAGTCTCAGCGTTCTACAGTGATGAACTTGTCCTCCAGAGACGGTGGAGCTCCGTGCTCTGGGGTTAGTGTGCTGTCCAGTATGTGAGGGATAAGTGGGAACTACTTTGGCTGTGTTATTACATATGGAGTCTTTACTAGAGCCAGTCACTGTGGCTGTAGTGTTCAGTACTCATGTAAAGGGAATGTGTACGTTTGATACACACAGAGGCCAGTCAGCAGTCCTCAGTGTAACAGGCCAACAGAGGGCCAGACAGGACTGTATAAAGAGGCAGACCGTGGCCTTTGACTAACTTGAAGACACTCAGAGTGTTTTCTGTCCCAAGCCAATACACACAGTCAGAAGTAGCTGCTGTGAAAGGCTCATTGTAGCACGTAGACTAGGACTTAGTGTCTTGTTGTTTAACAATACAACATGTCAGCTGATCTCAGCCACTATGGTTCGCTGCCATTGGAAATAACACTTTGTTCTTAACTGACTTCCCTATTTAAATAACGGCTATATATATTTATCCAGCCGATGGATAAATAACGGAGATATATATAAGATGTCCTCGTGTGTGTGTGTGTGTGTGTGTGTGTGTGTGTGTGTGTGTGTGTGTGTGTGTGTGTGTGTGTGTGTGTGTGTATAGATAGATAGCCGTTATTTAAATAGGGAAGTCAGTTAAGAACAAATTGTTAACCATTAACCATAACACATGTTTTCTGATTGCTTTTTGAAACTGATTAGTCCTATATATGTTGTACACCTGTTACAGTTAATCCTCTGTTTCTGCTGTCAGGAATCAGAACAGCCCAGAACGGACTATTTCATCAGGACCCTGACAGTGGAGCATGAGAACGTGAGTTCACTTTTCTTCCCCACTAACATATAGAAACACAGTGGCCTTTCAGTTTCATCATTCACATGACATCAATCTGCTCTTTCTGGAAGCTCATTTCCTCTCTCTCCCCTTCTCTCTCACTCCCTCTTTCTATCGCTTCTCACTCCTGTCTCCCTCTCTCCCCCCTTCTCTTCCTCTCTCTCCCCCTTCTCTTCCTCTCTCTCCCCCCTTCTCTCTCACTCCCTCTTTCTATCGCTTCTCACTCCTGTCTCTCTCTCTCTCCCCCCTTCTCTTCCTTTCTCTCCCCCTTCTCTTCCTCTCTCTCCCCCTTCTCTTCCTCTCTCTCCCCCTTCTCTTCCTCTCTCTCCCCCTTCTCTTCCTCTCTCCCCCCCCCCTCCCTACAGGAGACACGTAGGATAACCCAATTCCATTACATCAACTGGCCAGACCATGACGTCCCCTCGTCCTTTGACTCCATCTTGGATATGATTGGTCTGATGAGAGAGTATCAGGAGCATGACGATGTACCCATCTGTATACACTGCAGGTACACACACACACACTCCGTGAAGCCGTCCATTTAAAGCTAGAAGCATTGGATAGGGAAGTGCAGACACTATCACAGGAGACACACAATCACAGGAGACACACCATCACAGAAGACACACACACACACTTGGCAGTTATCTTCAGACCACTGCTGCTCTGGAGCCACTGAAGAAAAGGTAACGTTAAGTCTGACACACACACACACACACACACACACACACACACACACACACACACACACACACACACACACACACACACACACACACACACACACACACAGCTGCGGAGGTCTGTGGGGGTCGCTCTCCAAACGATCAGGTCTTTCTATTCCCCTTTGATTTCTGGTCCTCAATTAATTAACGTCAGAAGTCCCTTCAGGGCCGTCGTCATCATCAGGCTGATTGGAGCCACATGTATGTTCCCCTACTGGCCCTGGGATCCACTGCTCACTACCGTGGGAGACTGTAGGGGGGAGAGAGACTGTAGGGGGGAGACGGGATAGTGGGGCCAGGGGGGCTTAATAAGGATAAGTGTGTCAACATAAACTCGGCAAAAAAAGAAACATCCTCTCACTGTCACCTGCGTTTATTTTCAGCAAACGTAACATGTGTAAATATTTGTATGAAGATAAGATTCAACAACTGAGACATAAACTGAATAAGTTCCACAGACATGTGACTAACAGAAATGGAATAATGTGTCCCTGAACAAAGGGGGGGTCAAAATGAAAAGTAACAGTCAGTATCTGGTGTGGCCACCAGCTGCATTAAGTACTGCAGTGCATCTCCTCCTCTTGGACTGCACCAGATTTGCCAGTTCTTGCTGTGAGATGTTACCCCACTCTTCCACCAAGGCACCTGGAAGTTCCCGGACATTTCTGGGGGGATGGCCTTAACCCTAACCCTCACCCTCCGATCCAACAGGTCCCAGACGTGCTCAATGGGATTGAGATCCGGGCTCTTCGCTGGCCATGGCAGAACACTGACATTCCTGTCTTGCAGGAAATCACTCACAGAACGAGAAGTATGGCTGGTGGCATTGTCATGTCGGAGGGTCATGTCAGGATGAGCCTGCAGGAAGGGTACCACATCAGGGAGGAGGATGTCTTCCCTGTAACGCACAGAGTTTAGTTTGCTTGCAATGACAACAAGCTCAGTCCGATGATGCTGTGACACACGCCCCAGACCATGACGGACCCTCCACCTCCAAATCGATCCCGCTCCAGAGTACAGGACTCGGTGTAACGCTCATTCCTTCGACGATAAACGCGAATCCGACCATCACCCCTGGTGAGACAAAACCGCGACTTGTCAGTGAAGAGCACTTTTTTGCCAGTCCTGTCTGGTCCAGTGACAGTGGGTTTGTGCCCATAGGCGACGTTGTTGCCGGTGATGTTTGGTGAGGACCTGCCTTACAACAGGCCTACAAGCCCTCAGTCCAGCCTCTCTCAGCCTAATGCGGACAGTCTGAGCGCTGATGGAGGGATTGTGCATTCCTGGTGTAACTCGGCAGTTGTTGTCGCCATCCTGTACCTGTCCCGCAGGTGTGATGTTCGGATGTACCGATCCTGTGCAGGTGTTGTTACACGTGGTCTGCCACTGCGAGGGCGATCAGCTGTCCGTCCTGTCTCCCTGTAGCGCTGTCTTAGGCATCTCACAGTACGGACATTGCAATGTATTGCCCTGGCCACATCTGCAGTCCTCATGCCCCCTTGCAGCATGCCTAAGGCACGTTCACGCAGATGAGCAGGGACCCTGGGCATCTTTCTTTTGGTGTTTTTCAGAGTCAGTAGAAAGGCCTCTTTAGTGTCCTAAGTTTTCATATCTGTGACCTTAATTGCCTACCGTCTGTAAGCTATTAGTGTTTTAACAACCGTTCCACAGGTGCATGTTCATTGTTTATTGTACATTGAACAAGCATGGGAAACAGTGTTTAACCCCTTAACTTCACAGATCTTCAATGTAATTTGGATTTTTATGAATTATCTCTGAAAGACAGTGTCCTGAAAAAGGGCCGTTTCTTTTTTTGCTGAGTTTATATACCGTAGCTTAGAACACACACTCTCTGAATGTTAGTTCCGGCTGTAAATCCACCAAGCCTAATGGAAGCTGTGAGATTTAGTCTGTGTGTCTAGGCTGTGCATTCTGCTTCTTTCTGATTGTTGTTGTGTGTTGACAGTGCTGGCTGTGGGAGGACAGGCGCCATCTGTGCTATAGACTACACGTGGAACCTACTAAAGGCTGGGGTACGTACAATATGAAACGCACACACACACACTCAGTGTTGCCTTTGCTGTTTCCTGGAGCACAGATAGACCACTGAGTGTATTGTTCTTGTTGGTTTGTAGAAGATTCCAGAAGACTTCAACGTGTTCCGGCTGATTCAGGAGATGAGAACACAGAGGCATTCTGCTGTTCAGACCAAGGTAATGTGGCGTTCTGCTGTTCAGACCAAGGTAATGTGGCGTTCTGCTGTTCAGACCAAGGTAATGTGGCGTTCTGCTGTTCAGACCAAGGTAATGTGGCGTTCTGCTGTTCAGACCAAGGTAATGTGGCGTTCTGCTGTTCAGACCAAGGTAATGTGGCGTTCTGCTGTTCAGACCAAGGTAATGTGGCTTTCTGCTGGTCAGACCAAGGTAATGTGGCGTTCTGCTGTTCAGACCAAGGTAATGTGGCGTTCTGCTGGTCAGACCCAGGTAATGTGGCGTTCTGTTGAATGTGAACAAAAAACCTCTGAAGTCTTTGTCTACAGTGTGTCAATCTTCATGTTGCTGTGTCTGGGTCTCCTTGGTTTAATATGAATAGAAGTGCCATGTGTCTGTCTGGTGCTTGGCACTATGAAGTGCTGTCTTCATAGTGTTCTGTGTTGCTGTGTAATCCCAGTGGGGAGGGAATATGGACTGATTATCTGGGCCTTATGGTTTTAATATGAATACAAGTTGTGTTCATATATGTTGTATTCTTTGACTCACTGTCCACTTTCTGTCTCTCCCCTCTCTCCCCGCTCATCCCTCCCTCCCCGCTCATCCCTCCCTCCCCGCTCATCCCTCCCTCCCCGCTCATCCCTCCCTCCCCGCTCATCCCTCCCTCCCCGCTCATCCCTCCCTCCCCGCTCATCCCTCCCTCCCCGCTCCTCTCCTCTCCTCTCCTCTCCTCTCCTCTCCTCTCCTCTCCTCTCCTCTCCTCTCCTCTCCCTCTCCTCTCCTCTCCTCTCCTCTCCTCTCCTCTCCCCTATAGGAGCAGTATGAGTTGGTTCACAGAGCCATCTCTCAGCTCTTTGAGAAACAGCTGCAGCTTCTGGAGAGCCCCACCAACTCAGAGATCCATGGTGGCATGGTGAGAACTACCCCAACCCTACCCCTAGACTACCCTGCACTACCCTTAGACTACACTACACTACCCCAACACTTCACTACCCCTAGACTACCCTACACTACACTACCCCTAGACTACCCTATACTACACTACCCCTAGACTACCCTACACTACCCCTAGACTACCCTACACTACCCCTAGACTACCCTACACTACCCCTAGACTACCCTACACTACCCCTAGACTACCCTACACTACCCCTAGACTACCCTACACTACCCCTAGACTACCCTACACTACCCCTAGACTACCCTACACTACCCCTAGACTACCCTACACTACCCCTAGACTACCCCACACTACACTACCCCTACACTACACTACCCCTAGACTACCCCTACACTACACTACCCCTAGACTACCCCTACACTACACTACCCCTAGACTACCCCTACACTACACTACCCCTAGACTACACTACACTACCCCTAGACTACCCTACACTACCCCTAGACTACCCCTAGACTACCCTACCCTACACTACCCCTACACTACACTACCCCTAGACTACCCCTACACTACACTACCCCTAGACTACCCTACACTACACTACCCCTAGACTACCCCTACACTACACTACCCCTAGACTACCCCTACACTACACTACCCCTAGACTACCCCTACACTACACTACCCCTAGACTACCCCTACACTACACTACCCCTAGACTACCCCTACACTACACTACCCCTAGACTACCCTACACTACACTACCCCTAGACTACCCTACACTACCCCTAGACTACCCTACACTACCCCTAGACTACCCTACACTACCCCTAGACTACCCCTACACTACCCTACCCTACACTACCCCTACACTACACTACCCCTAGACTACCCCTACACTACACTACCCCTAGACTACCCTACACTACACTACCCCTATACTACCCTACACTACCCCTATACTACCCCTACACTACACTACCCCTAGACTACCCAACACTACACTACCCCTAGACTACCCTACACTACCCTACCCCTAGACTACCCAACACTACACTACCCCTAGACTACCCTAGACTACCCTACACTACCCCTAGACTACCCTACACTACCCCTAGACTACCCCTAGACTACACTACCCCTACACTACACTACCCCTAGACTACCCCTACACTACACTACCCCTAGACTACACTACACTACACTAACACTACCCTACACTAGACTACCCCTACACTAGACTACTACTAGACTACATTTCTCTATACAACATTAGCCTCTTCTACATTACCACACACTCTTACATTACTGCACCACCACGTATACCATTACATACTGCACCACCACGTATAACATTACATTACTGCACCACCACGTATGACATTACATTACTGCACCACCACGTATAACATTACATTACTGCACCACCACGTATACCATTACATACTGCACCACCACCTATAACATTACATTACTGCACCACCACCTATAACATTACATTACTGCACCACCACGTATTACATTACTGCACCACCACGTATAACATTACATTACAGCACCACCACGTATTACATTACATTACAGCACCACCACGTATAACATTACATTACTGCACCGCCACGTATAACATTACATTACTGCGCCACCACGTATAACATTAGATTACTGCACCACCACGTATAACATTACATTACTGCACCACCACCTATAACATTGCATTACTGCACCACCACGTATAACATTACATTACTGCACCACCACGTATAACATTACTGCACCACCACCTATAACATTACATTACTGCACTACCACCTATAACATTACATTACAGCACCACCACGTATAACATTACATTACTGCACCACCACGTATTACATTACAGTGCCACCACGTATAACATTACATTACAGTGCCACCACGTATAACATTACATTACAGTGCCACCACGTATAACATTACATTACTGCACCGCCACGTATAACATTACATTAGTGCCACCACGTATACCATTACATTACTGCACCACCACGTATAACATTACTGCACCACCACCTATAACATTACATTACTGCACCACCACCTATAACATTACATTACTGCACCACCACCTATAACATTACATTACTGCACCACCACCTATAACATTGCATTACTGCACCACCACGTATAACATTGCATTACTGCACCACCACGTATGACATTACATTACTGCACCACCACCTATAACATTACATTACTGCACCACCACGTATTACATTACATTACTGCACCACCACGTATAACATTACATTACTGCACCACCACGTATAACATTACATTACTGCACCACCGCCTATAACATTACATTACTGCACCACCACCTATACCATTACATTACTGCACCACCACCTATAACATTACATTACTGCGCCACCACGTATAACATTACATTACTGCGCCACCACCTATAACATTACATTACTGCACCACCACCTATAACATTACATTACTGCACCACCACCTATAACATTACATTACTGCGCCACCACGTATAACATTACATTACTGCACCACCACCTATACCATTACATTACTGCACCACCACCTATAACATTACATTACTGCGCCACCACGTATAACATTAGATTACTGCACCACCACGTATAACATTACATTACTGCACCACCGCCTATAACATTACATTACTGCACCACCACGTATGACATTACATTACTGCACCACCACCTATAACATTACATTACTGCACCACCACCTATAACATTACATTACTGCACCACCACCTATAACATTACATTACTGCACCACCACCTATAACATTACATTACTGCACCACCACCTATAACATTACATTACTGCACCACCACCTATTACATTACTGCACCACCACCTATAACATTACATTACTGCACCACCACCTATAACATTACATTACTGCACCACCACCTATAACATTACATTACTGCACCACCACCTATAACATTGCATTACTGCACCACCACGTATAACATTACATTACTGCACCACCACGTATTACATTACTGCACCACCACGTATAACATTACATTACTGCACCACCACCTATAACATTACATTACTGCACCACCACCTATAACATTACATTACTGCACCACCACGTATTACATTACTGCACCACCACGTATTACATTACTTCACCACCACGTATAACATTACACTACTGCACCACCACGTATAACATTACATTACTGCACCACCGCCTATAACATTACATTACTGCACCACCGCCTATAACATTACATTACTGCACCACCGCCTATAACATTACATTACTGCACCACCGCCTATAACATTACATTACTGCACCACCGCCTATAACATTACATTACTGCACCACCACGTATGACATTACATTACTGCACCGCCACCTATAACATTACATTACTGCACCACCACGTATAACATTACATTACTTCACCACCACGTATAACATTACATTACTGCACCACCACGTATGACATTACATTACTGCACCGCCACCTATAACATTACATTACTGCACCACCACGTATAACATTACATTACTTCACCACCACGTATAACATTACATTACTGCACCACCACGTATGACATTACATTACTGCACCGCCACCTATAACATTACATTACTGCACCACCACGTATAACATTACATTACTTCACCACCACGTATAACATTACATTACTGCACCACCACGTATGACATTACATTACTTCACCACCACGTATAACATTACATTACTGCACCACCACGTATGACATTACATTACTGCACCACCACCTATAACATTACATTACTTCACCACCACGTATAACATTACATTACTGCACCGCCACCTATAACATTACATTACTGCACCACCACCTATAACATTACATTACTGCACCACCACGTATAACATTACATTACAGCACCACCACCTATAACATTACATTACTGCACCACCACGTATAACATTACATTACTGCACCACCACGTATAACATTACATTACTGCACCACCACGTATAACATTACATTACTGCACCACCACGTATAACATTACATTACTGCACCACCACCTATAACATTACATTACTGCACCACCACCTATAACATTACATTACTGCACCACCACGTATAACATTACATTACTGCACCACCACCTATAACATTACATTACTGCACCACCACGTATTACATTACATTACAGTGCCACCACGTATACCATTACATTACTGCACCACCACGTATAACATTACTGCACCACCACCTATAACATTACATTACTGCACCACCACCTATAACATTACATTACTGCACCGCCTCGTATAACATTACATTACTGCACCACCACGTATAACATTACTGCACTACCACCTATAACATTACATTACTGCACCACCACGTATAACACTACATTACTGCACCGCCTCGTATAACATTACATTACTGCACCGCCACGTATAACATTACTGCACCACCACCTATAACATTACATTACTGCACCACCACGTATAACATTACTGCACTACCACCTATG